>NW_022264366.1:0-30291 GCF_002021735.2 Oncorhynchus kisutch
AGGGAGGGAGGGAGGGGGGAGGGAGGGAGGGAGGGAGGGAGGGAGGGAGGGAGGGAGGGAGGGAGGGAGGGAGGAGGGAGAGGGAGGGAGGGAGGGAGGGAGGGCAGAGGGATGGAGGGAGGGATGTAGAGAGGGAGGGAGAGAGGTGTGCACGTAGTGCACTATATAGGGAATAGGGTGCCATAGGCTACTGGTCAAATGTATTGCACTATATAGGGAATAGGGTGCCATAGGCCACTGGTCAAACGTAGTGCACTATGTAGGGAATAGTGTGCCATTTGGGACAAGTATAAGAGGAGGAGGAGGGCTGAAATTACAGAGAGGTAGTTCAGGAATGTTGTGTGTGTTCAGATCTTATCAACTTCCTCAGTTCTGTTTAGCTCTCTGGCACACAAATATCATACCGCCCAATAATGCTAACCTCCCCTGTTATTGTAATGGTGAGAGGTTAGCATGTCTTGGGGGTATGATATTTGTGGGTCTGTAACTTTCTCACTCTCCACAATCATGGTACCGTCCACATGAATGTAGAAGTGTTTAGAAACATATTATATTCTTATTTACAATAAAAGAGACTCTAAAGTGACACAACACATTATTTACCAGTGATTTCTATTGGGCACAACATAATCTGAAACACAACCAAAACAAACAGCAAATGTATCCAACAAGATTGTAGAGTCATAATCTTTATGTGATCATCTGGTACTCGGAATATGGGACCAAATATTTACTACTTTAATACACATATAGGTGAATTTGTCCCAATACTTTCGGTCCCTTAAAATGGGGGATACTTTGTAAAAAAAAAAGTGGTGTAATTTCTAATCAGTTCACCAAATTAAAGCTGACAGTTTGCAGTTTAACCTCGTAGTCGTTTTATAATTTCAAATCCAAAGTGCTGAAGTACAGAGCCAAAACAACTAAACATATGCCACTGTCCCAATACGTTTTGTACACAGACACTGAGTGGGGCGGCAGGGTAGCCTAGTGGTTAGAGTGTAGGGGCGGCCGGGTAGCCTAGTGGTTAGAGTGTAGGGGCGGCAGGGTAGCCTAGTGGTTAGAGTGTAGGGGCGGCAGGGTAGCCTAGTGGTTAGAGTGTAGGGGCGGCAGGGTAGCCTAGTGGTTAGAGTGTAGGGGCGGCAGGGTAGCCTAGTGGTTAGAGTGTAGAGGAGGCAGGGTAGCCTAGTGGTTAGAGTGTAGAGGAGGCAGGGTAGCCTAGTGGTTAGAGTGTAGAGGAGGCAGGGTAGCCTAGTGGTTAGAGTGTAGAGGAGGCAGGGTAGCCTAGTGGTTAGAGTGTAGAGGAGGCAGCGTAACCTAGTGGTTAGAGTGTAGAGGCGGCAGGTAGCCTGGTGGTTAGAGTGTAGAGGCGGCAGGTAGCCTGGTGGTTAGAGTGTAGAGGCGGCAGGTAGCCTAGTGGTTAGAGTGTAGAGGCGGCAGGTAGCCTAGTGGTTTGAGCGTTGGACTAGTAACCGAAAGGTTGCAAGTTCAAACCCCCGAGCTGACAAGGTACAAAATCTGTCGTTCTGCCCCTGAACAGGCAGTTAAACCCACTGTTCCTAGGCCGCCATTGAAAATAAGAATTTGTTCTTAACTGACTTGCCTAGTAAAATAAAAGGTAATTTTTTTTATAAAAAAAAAAAAAAGTGTACAAACCATTAGGAACACCTGCTCTTTCCATGACATTGACTGACAGGGTGAAATCTATGATCCTTTATTAATGCCACTTGTTAAATCCACTTCAGTCAGTGTAGATGAAGGGGAGGAGACGGGTTAAAGAAGCATGGAGAGCCACACTAAGAATACAGGACAGGACAGGATAAAGAAGGATGTTTAAAGCCTTGAGATATTAGAGACATGGATTGTGTATGTGTGCCATTCAGAGGGTGTATGTGCAAATCTATTTAAGTGGCTTTTGAACAGAGTTGGTTAGTAGGAGCCAGACGCACCGGTTCATGTCAAGAACTGCAACGCTGCTGGGTTTTGGTAAACTCAGTGTAGAATTATGGTTAAAAAAAACACAGAAACTAAAGTCATTTGGGTAAGTAACCTGCTACCTTTCAATAGAATGGGCTCATCAGATGAGACACTGTGTGTTTGTGGTGAGAGATGCCTGGTGGCACAGAGAATAAATCAAGACAGTTTTCTATTTCCAATACTCCATTATACACTACTGCCCTTATTTGGGCCTCTCCCTCTCTCTCCCCCATCTCCTTCTCTCTCTCTCCCTCCCTCTCCCATCTCCCTCCTCCATTTCTCTCTCTGTCTTTCACTCACCTCTCTGTAGCCTGTTCTGTCACACAGAAATATTACTCGGGGAGGAACAGCACAGTGTTTTTCTTGAGCTTTTTGGGAAATTCCAAAACAATGACACCGACAGGAACCTACTTACACCCCCCCCCCCCTTAGAGAAGCAGGAGAGAGAGGAGCAGGGCGGATCGTTGGGGAGTTTCCAGTCAAAATTATTCAGCTCGCCTAACAGAATACAGAATCCTCCACTGAGGGACGCTCAATGATTATTACGGGGAATGGAGATTGTAATACTAGTTTCATTATTGTCTCTGTATTGTGACTTCACCGGTAAGTTAGACTTCTGTTCTAAGTACAACATTGTGACACAGGTGCTTGCTAAATTACATTTTTTATTTTATTTTTAAATTACCTTTATTTAACTAAGCAAGTCAGTTAAGAACAAATTCTTATTTTCAATGACAGCCTAGGAACAGTGGGTTAACTGCCTGTTCAGGGGCAGAACGACAGATTGGTACCTTGTCAGCTCGGGGGTTTGAATTTACAACCTTCCGGTTACTAGTCCAACGCTCTAACCACTAGGCTACCCTGCCACCACATTCTACTGAGATTACATCGGGTATTGTTCTATTGATCAATTAACTATTTGATTTTAGGATTCCTGTTAGTATCCCACCAAAAATATTTTAAAGGGAATATATATTTAGCTTTTGACACATATTTAACCCCATTTTGGGGGGGGGGGGGGACACACCGATGTATTTATTTTTACCTGAGAGTTTCCCGTTTCCATAGTGATGTCATAGTAGTTTGTTTACCAAAGGTTCGGACGCCACAGACGGAAGTTGGCACATCGGCGGTACCGACTTCAGACGAGTCCCGTGGGGTTTGTGAGGATCGTAGAGCAGAACGGAGAACACATTCATATTCGTGAGAGTCTCATCGTTCCACTGTAGCTCTGCCACTTTCCACCGCAGATGCAGAATGACGACAAAAGGCGGATGCAGTAGACTGAGACGCAGCCCACACAAAAAACTGCTTCAACAGACGTATTTTGATGGGGATTTTATTACTACACCAATTAGATTGACGCAATCGACTCCTAATAACTTAGGTGTTTTTCTGTTTCGTTTTTCTATTTTAGTACTTTATTTATTTAATATGAAGTATTTTGAAATTGATAAATTGGAGCCTGTGTGTTTCGTGGTACTTATTAGGGCAGAGTCAAATAGTATTGGGAGTCCAAAGATTCTGTGTGGATCTGGCTGTAGGCCAGTGTATGTGTGTGTGTGTGTGTGTGTTTGGCGTCACAGAGCACAATGGCAGGAAGAGGAGGATCCAGATGTTGTCTGTGTTGCCATAGTGATAACTAGAGGTCATTAGAAGCATGGGGTCTGCTAGTACGGGAGATGTACTGTAGTGTGTGTGTGTGTGTGTGTGTGTGTGTAACGGATGTGAAACGGCTAGCTTAGTTAGCGGTGCGCGCTAAATAGCGTTTCAATCGTTGACGTCACTTGCTCTGAGACCTTGAAGTAGTGGTTCCCCTTGCTCTGCAAGGGCCGCGGCTTTTATGGAGCGATGGGTAACGATGCTTCGAGGGTGACTGTTGATGTGTGCAGAGAGTCCCTGGTTCACGCCCGGGTATGGGCGAGGGGACGGTTTAAAGTTATACTGTTACATGTGTGTGTGTGTGTGGCAACTTCTGGGTTATGGAGTGTAACATGTAGTTGATTAACATACAGATAGATAAACATTAGACAATAATATCGTCCTGTTTGGTTTGAACAATAAAATCAACAATAACAGAACAATATAGTTTTAACTTGACCTTGGTCTTCCAGATGCTGAGTGCCTGGTGGTCAGTCCTGCCAGGCTGGTGGTGAAGCATGGAGACCCAGCCTCCTCTAACTGCAGCTCAGATACCCCTGTAGAGATGGGCTGGGAAGCCACCCAGGGAGGGGCGGGTCTAACAGACAACAAGGTGAAGATCCTAAACTGGAAGGTGGACAGGTGAGAGAGGCAGACACAGCTGAGGGTGGACAGGTAAGAGAGGCAGACACAGCTGAGGGTGGACAGGTGAGAGAGGCAAACACAGCTGAGGGGGGACAGGTGAGAGAGGCAGACACAGCTGAGGGTGGACAGGTGAGAGAGGCAGACACAGCTGAGGGTGGACAGGTAAAGAGAGGCAGACACCGCTGAGGGTGGACAGGTGAGAGAGGCAGACAGCTGAGGGTGGACAGGTGAGAGAGGCAGACACAGCTGAGGGTGGACAGGTGAGAGAGGCAGACAGCTGAGGGTGGACAGGTGAGAGAGGCAGACACAGCTGAGGGTGGACAGGTGAGAGGCAGACACAGCTGAGGGTGGATAGGTGAGAGAGGCAGACACAGCTGAGGGTGGACAGGTAAGAGAGGCAGACACAGCTGAGGGTGGACAGGTGAGAGAGGCAGACACAGCTGAGGGTGGACAGGTGAGAGAGGCAGACACAGCTGAGGGTGGACAGGTGAGAGAGGCAGACAGCTGAGGGTGGACAGGTGAGAGAGGCAGACACAGCTGAGGGTGGACAGGTGAGAGGCAGACACAGCTGAGGGTGGATAGGTGAGAGAGGCAGACACAGCTGAGGGTGGACAGGTAAGAGAGGCAGACACAGCTGAGGGTGGACAGGTGAGAGAGGCAGACACAGCTGAGGGTGGACAGGTGAGAGAGGCAGACACAGCTGAGGGTGGACGGGTGAGAGAGGCAGACACCGCTGAGGGTGGACAGGTGAGAGAGGCAGACACAGCTGAGGGTGGACGGGTGAGAGAGGCAGACAGCTGAGGGTGGATAGGTGAGAGAGGCAGACAGCTGAGGGTGGACAGGTTAGAGAGGCAGACACAGCTGAGGGTGGACAGGTGAGAGAGGCAGACACAGCTGAGGGTGGACAGGTGAGAGAGGCAGACACAGCTGAGGGTGGACAGGTGAGAGAGGCAGACACAGCTGAGGGTGGACAGGTGAGAGAGGCAGACACAGCTGAGGGTGGACAGGTAAGAGTGGCAGACACAGCTGAGACTTTTAAAACGTGTTAGAAAAGGCTTCAATAGCCTTTAAGGTTTTACTGTTTTAGTTCTGGCTTCTATTTTTGATTTATTTGAAATGCACTTTAAATATTTCATTTGATTTGACAGTTTGACTGACTGGAATAGCAAACCTACCTGCTTCACAGAGGGAGGCCAGTGTCAGAAACAGCTGAACATCACAGTTTATAGTGAGTGACATCTCTCTCTCTTATCTTCTCTGGTGTTTCTGAATGTATTCTTAGTGTGGCTCTGCACTGTTAATCACTGTGTGTTTCCATTCCTCCACAGAGCTTCCAGACCGTGTCTCCATCAGCTACAGGAAGTACCCTGATCCGATGGTTGAGGGGCATCAGTACCTGCTGCAGTGTCTTGTCCAGAACATCGCTCCTATTGGGAGACTCAGGGTGACCTTCTACAAAGTCAGTGCCACAGGTGAACAGACAGAATTAGACACACAACAGAAATCCAAGGACAACATCAAGACACCAGAGAATGGGACCTACACCCTGGACTTCACCCCTGGTAGAGATGATGACGGGGCCCAGTTGTTGTGTTCGGCCATGTTGGATCTGGGACCAGAGGGACCCCAACCTCCTCCTGTAATGGACTCAAACCGCCTCAACACCAACGTGCACTGTGAGTCCTTCTGGTTCTCTGTCTATACACATTTAGTACAACAGTTAGTTAGATACCAGACGAGTCATGACATTGACGCATGTTTGTTTTCACTGCATTTTCTCTCATTAATAAACTTTCTCTCTCTCTCTCTCACACACACTCACTCACTTCCCCCCCCCCCCAGACAAGCCTCAGATCACTAGTCCTGGATGTTTCTCCATGAGCATCACGGAGGGTGACACCCTATCACTTAACTGTAGTGCAAATGGTAACCCTGCCCCCTCCTACGATTGGTTGCTCCCCCATGCCGACCCCAACACCATGGAAGAGAGATCCGTAGTGACCATCACCAACATGGCCAAGTCTCACTCCGGAAATTACACCTGCTTCGCCAGAAACCCCCTGGGAAACAGCACCTGTACTGTTAACGTGGAGGTCACAGGTGAGACAGATGGTTGACTGGTTGGATGGATAATTGATTGGATGGTTGATTGGTTGGATGGTTCATTGAATGGTTGGTTGGTTGGTTGGTTGGATGGTTGGATGGTTGATTGGTTGGATTGATCATTGAATGATTGGTTGGTTGGATGGATGATTGGTTGGATTGATCATTGCATGATTGGTTGGTTGGATGGATGATTGGTTGGATGGTTGATTGGTTGGATGGTTCATTGACTGATTGGTTGGTTGCGTGGAAAGTATTCAGACCCCTTGACTTTTTCCAAATTGTGTCACTTTACAGCCATATTCTAAAATTGATTAAATTGTTCCCCCACCTCATAAATCTACCCAGAATACCCCATAATGACAAAGCAAAAACAGGTTTTTAGACATTTTTGCAAATTTATAATAAATACAAAATGTTATCACTTTTACGTAAGTATTCAGACCCTTTACTCAGTACTTGGTTGGAGAACCTTTGGCAGCTATTACAGCCCGAGTCTTCTTGGGTATGACGGTACAAGCTTGGCACACCTGTATTTATTCTTGGGTATGACGGTACAAGCTTGGCACACCTGTATTTATTCTTGGGTATGACGGTACAAGCTTGGCACACCTGTATTTATTCTTGGGTATGACGGTACAAGCTTGGCACACCTGTATTTATTCTTGGGTATGACGGTACAAGCTTGGCACACCTGTATTTATTCCTGGATTTGACGGTACAAGCTTGGCACACCTGTATTTATTCTTGGGTATGACGGTACAAGCTTGGCACACCTGTATTTATTCTTGGGTATGACGGTACAAGCTTGGCACACCTGTATTTATTCTTGGGTATGACGGTACAAGCTTGGCACACCTGTATTTATTCTTGGGTATGACGGTACAAGCTTGGCACACATGTATTTATTCCTGGATTTGACGGTACAAGCTTGGCACACCTGTATTTATTCTTGGGTATGACGGTACAAGCTTGGCACACCTGTATTTATTCTTGGGTATGACGGTACAAGCTTGGCACACCTGTATTTATTCTTGGGTATGACGGTACAAGCTTGGCACACCTGTATTTATTCTTGGGTATGACACTACAAGCTTGGCACACCTGTATTTATTCTTGGGTGTGACGCTACAAGCTTGGCACACCTGTATTTGGGCTCCCGAGTGGTGTAGCGGTCTAAGGCATCTCAGTGCAAAAAGCGTCACTACAGTCTCTGGTTCGTATTGTTAGGTTCTAAATCTCAGAGTGAAAAACTCAACAAACATTTATGAAAGTTCAACCAAGTTTATTTCGCCCAGAGAGTCAATACATCTGCATTCAGACAACACATGTTTACAAGGCCTGATTGGTGGAGTGCTGCAGAGATGGTTGTCCTTCTGGAAGGTTCTCCCATCTCCACAGAGGAATTCTAGGGCTTTTTCAGAGTGACCATCGGGTTCTTGGTTACCTCCCCAACCAAGGCCCTTCTCCCCTGATTGCTCAGTTTGGCCGGGCGGACAGCTCTAGGAAGAGTCTTGGTGGTTCCAAATTCTTCCATTTAGGAATGATGGAGGTCACTGTGTTCTTGGGGACCTTCAATGCTGCAGATATTCTTTGGTACCCTTCCCCAGATCTGTGCCTCGACACAATCACATCTCGGCGCTCAATGGAGAATTACTTCAACCTCATGGTTTGGTTTTTGCTCTGACTTGCGCTGTAAACTGTGGGACCTTATATTGACAGGTGTGTGCCTTTCCAAATCATGTCCAATCAATTGAATTAACCACAGGTGGACTCCAATCGAGTTGTAGAAACGTCTCAAGGATGATCAATGGAAACAGGATGCACCTGAGTTCAATTTCGAGTCTCATAGCAAAGTGTCCAAATACTTATGTAAATAAGGTATTTATGTTTTTCATTTTTAATAAGTATAAAAAAATATATTTAAACTGTTTTGGCTTTGTTATTATGGGGTATTGTGTGTAGATTGATGAGGATATTCTGATGAGGATTTATTTTTATTGAATCCATTTTAGAATAAGGCTGTAACATAAAATGTAACATACCAAAATATATCATAACAAAATGTGGAAAAGTCACGGGATCTGAATACTTCCTGAATTCACTGCATCTCCCTTCCTCTCCTCCTCCTCCTCCCCTCTTCCCCCTCTGCATCTCCCTTCCTCTCCTCCTCCTCCTCTCTTCCCCATCTGCATCTCCCTTCCTCTCCTCCTCCTCCTCCTCCCCTCTTCCCCATCTGCATCTCCCTTCCTCTCCTCCTCCTCCTCTCCTCTTCTCCATCTGCATCTCCCTTCCTCTTCTCCTCCTCCTCCTCCCTTCTGCCCCATCTGCATCTCCCTTCCTCCCCTCCTCCTCCTCTCCTCCTCCTCCCCCTCTTCCCCATCTGTATCTCCCTCTCCTCTCTTTCTACTCTCCTGCCCTGTAGTGGACTACCTGCCCATCATTGCAGGGCTGGCTGCAGCTGTGGTGGTGATTCTCTTGGTTGTCTCCTGTTTCACCTACTCCTCTTACTATAAACACAGGCGCATGGGCCACTACCAGCTGAAAGACATGTTGCCACGACGACACAAGAACAAACACGTGGTGCAACACAACGGAACGGACCAGTCCTTTATGTAGAGGAGGGGGTTGGGGTCAGAAAATGTGAGCAAGAGGTTGTAAATCCTGATGAGTGGGTGTGGCTCTCCACGTCCTTTCCTACCGCTCCCTCACAGAAAAAAAACACACCGCTCCAAAAATCGCTCCATTCATTTATATCACCATTTAAAATCACAATTGAATCTATATTTTTTGACTACCTGGATCTACCAATTGTTTTTAAGTATTGAAACCAAACAATATGGATCTGAATGAGAGGTATTTGAATAAACATGAAATGATCAACATGATTTAAAAAAAAAATTGTATTTGTAAACTTTATTTAACTTGTCAAGTCAGTTAAGGGAGTTTTTCCTAGCCACCGTGCTTCTACACCTGCATTGCTTGCTGTTTGGGGTTTTAGGCTGGGTTTCTGTACAGCAATTTGAGATATCAACTGATGTACGAAGGGCTATATAAATACATTTGATTTGAGTTAAGAACACATTCTTACTACAAACCCGGATGACGCTGGGCCAATTGTGCGCAACCACTGCCGGTTGTGATACAGCCTGGAATCGAACCAGGTCTGTAGTGACGCTTCTATCACTGAGGTGCAGTGCCTTTAGACCGGACCTAATTTCAAATAGGCTACATGTCATATTAAACAGCATATAAACACTAAGTTGGTCAGGAGCCTGAGAAGGAACCAAAATGAATTATTTAAACTAGATTATTTCAATTATTTCCAGGCTATAGCCTACAAATAAATACATTGTGAAGCATTTACCAGTGCAACACAGTAGCCTGGTAGGGACCAGAGTATGTGAGCGATGCTGAAACGGAGCAGAGCGTGCTCAATTGGACTGGATCGTGGAGCGAGATTCCCAAAGGCTGGAGCGTCGGTCTTCTCCAATGTCGCTCCAGAAGCACTCACTTCAGCTGAGGGCGTGCCCGGCCCAGCATGCATTAGTAGTCTACGTATGTGCTGCTAATAGCTCCTTGCTTTAGCTACTGTCATGGAGTTCACTAAATATTTTTATAAAGAAACTGATTAAACACACAGGTGCTAAATCAAGGTAACTTACGAAGGTGAGGCCCAAGAGCAAGAGAGGGAGTGCGGTGACTGTTATGTGTAAGGATTCCACCTGCTGGTATGGTGCTAAACTGTTAGGTTACATACCGGGTGCCACCTGCTGGTATGGTGCTAAACTGTTAGGTTACATACCGGGTGCCATTGTTTTTTTCTTTTCAGATATAGCAGTTGTTACACGCTGACTACATGAAACATCCACAACTAAAGAATCATTGTGGAATCTGGAAAGACACTTATTCCAAAAGTATGACGGTGTACTTACTACGTGCTTTAGTACACCATGCTAAACGAAAGGAAACGAGGTGGGGAGATAACGAAGTGTGTCATTGTAGCAAAGTACTTATAAACAATCTGATATCTTAAATGTTTCGTTCATTTTCGTTATATTATTTATGCAATAGGCCATAATTGATTTTGGCCCAATAGGCCTGGCATATTCCCACGTTCAAGAAGCTTTCCGTTTTGATTGGGCTATTTTGCCTAAAAACCTTTAGGCCTACATATAGATTTTTTTTGTAACAGTTCTGCCTAGGGTGGCCAAATATATGAAACGCCGTTTGGGTCTTTGCATGCCAAACAAATATACATGTCAAATAACACTATAACACTACAATAACAATAACTACAATAACAATAACTACAATAACACTACAATTAGCTTGTTGACCAATCAGGACCTGAAAATGCATTCTTTTTTTTTAACGTAGTTATTACACATTGATTACACAATCACTCGTACTTCATATGTCACAACGATTCATCGTTACGTATTGTTATGACGCTGGTAAAGTTGTCTCGCGCACCTACAGTGGCGGTCATAAAAAAAGCTAGCTAGCTCATGGATGCAAACTATGTTCTTCCCCAAAAACATAGCAAACGAAATAATCTGTTTCAGTAGCTATATAGTTAGCTAGCTATTATTTTTAGATGATGACACCTAGCTATATAGTTAGCTAGGTGTCATCAACTAAACTAACCCTAATTTATAAGACAGTTCATATTTGATTAATGGTGTTCGGACCCATCTATGTGAAGCGAGCCACAATACGGATGAGCTAAATAGTGGACTTTGCGGGTTAGCCTTCAAAATAAAAGTATGTAATTGACAGTGATGCAAATGAATACAAATTGTAGAATTATGCCATAATTGAATAGATCATGCTAAACGAGGTTGGAATGTTGTTTTATAAAAGCCACAAAGACAATCATTGGATAATTTGACAGAAATCTGTTGAAATCTCACTGGATGTATTAGAATTGCATTGGGGACATACTTATTTCACTGTACAGCCTTACCTATAAATTGTGGATCAATGACATGGGGTATCAGTCTACTCAGTGACACCCAGAGAACATCAGTGTCGTAGCTCTTATTGTGGGACTCTGAAACAACTGTGAATAGAGACACATTTACTGTCAACCTACGTGTATTGAACACTATTCCTGAGGAAAACCAATACTGTGTGGATGTTTTGGAGTCTGATAACTCTGAGGAGGATGTTGGGGAAAAAATATATATTGGGTATTGATTGAGTAGACTGATACCCCATTTCATTGATCCCCAATCCTGAAGTAAAGCTGTACAGGGCAATGTGAATGTCAATACACACAACAGGCTGACTGGGGAGGTGATTTCACACAGTCACAGTCCCGTAATAAGAGCTACAATGCTAATATTTGCCTAAACTCTTCACAGTTGTGTTCTGTGAGTGTCACCGAGTAGACTGACACCCCATTTTATTTACGGAGAAAGGATTTAATAGAATAGCATGTCATATCACTAAATCCGGCATAGCCAAAGACACGACACCTTGTACTGTAGAGTCCATGCCATGATGAACTGAGGCGTGTGTGTGTGAGAGATGGTTAAACAAAACACAGAAACTAAAGTCATTTGGGTAAGTAACCTGTTACCTTTCAATAGAATGGGCTCACTAGAGAGACAGTGTGTGTTTGTGGCGAGAGTGAGAGATGCCTGGTGGCACAGAGAAGAATCGGACAGTTCTCTATTTTCACAAGTGTCCTTATTTGGGTCTCTCTCTTTCTCTGCCCGTCTCCCTCTCTCCCCTCCATCTCCCTCTCCCCTTCTCTCTCACTCACTCTCTTTTCCCTTTACTGTCACATAAATATTACTATGTTTCTTATCTCGGGAAGTAACAGAACAACGCTCTCACCGACAGGAACCTACTACACTTAGAAAAACAGGAGAGTGAGAGAGGAGGAGGGCTCCCCCCTCACTGCCCTTAGAGAAGCAGGAGACAGAGAGAGAGGAGGAGGAGGGCTCCTCCCTCACAGCCCTTATAGAAGCAGGAGACAGAGAGAGAGGAGGAGGGCTCCCCCCTCACAGCCCTTAGAGAAGCAGGAGACAGAGAGAGAGGAGGAGGGCTCCCCCCTCACTGCCCTAAGAGAAGCAGGAGACAGAGAGAGAGAGGAGGAGGGCTCCCCCCTCACTGCCCTTAGAGAAGCAGGAGACAGAGAGAGAGAGGAGGAGGGCTCCCCCCTCACTGCCCTTAAAGAAGCAGGAGACAGAGAGAGAGGAGGAGGAGGGCTCCTCCCTCACAGCCCTTAGAGAAGCAGGAGACAGAGAGAGAGGAGGAGGGCTCCCCCCTCACAGCCCTTAGAGAAGCAGGAGACAGAGAGAGAGGAGGAGGGCTCCCCCCTCACTGCCCTTAGAGAAGCAGGAGACAGAGAGAGAGAGGAGGAGGGCTCCCCCCTCACTGCCCTTAGAGAAGCAGGAGACAGAGAGAGAGAGAGGAGGAGGGCTCCCCCCTCACTGCCCTTATAGAAGCAGGAGACAGAGAGAGAGAGGAGGAGGGCTCCCCCCTCACAGCCCTTATAGAAGCAGGAGAGAGAGGAGGAGGAGGGCTCCCCCCTCACTGCCCTTATAGAAGCAGGAGACAAAGAGTGAGAGGAGGAGGGCTCCCCCCTCACTGCCCTTATAGAAGCAGAGAGAGAGAGAGAGAGAGAGAGAGAGAGAGAGAGAGAGAGAGAGAGAGAGAGAGAGAGAGAGAGAGAGAGAGAGAGAGAGAGAGAGAGAGAGAGAGAGAGAGAGAGAGAGAGAGAGAGAGAGAGAGAGAGAGAGAGAGAGAGAGAGAGAGAGAGAGAGAGATGTTGTGATACAGGTGCTTGGTAAATTAGACTTCTGTTCTAGTACAATGTTGTGATACAGGTGCTTGGTCAATTACATTCTACTGAGGTAACATATGGAAGAGGCATGTGGCAGGGTCTACAGTCAATCACGGACTACAGGAAGAAATCCAGCCCCGTCACGGACCAGGATGTCTTGCTCCCAGGCAGACTAAATAACTTTTTTGCCCGCTTTGAGGACAATACAGTGCCACTGACACGGCCTGCAACGAAAACATGCGGTCTCTCCTTCACTGCAGCCGAGGTGAGGAAGACATTTAAACGTGTTAACCCTCGCAAGGCTGCAGGCCCAGACGGCATCCCCAGCCGCACCCTCAGAGCATGCGCAGACCAGCTGGCCGGTGTGTTTACGGACATATTCAATCAATCCCTATCCCAGTCTGTTGTTCCCACATGCTTCAAGAGGGCCACCATTGTTCCTGTTCCCAAGAAAGCTAAGGTAACTGAGCTAAACGACTACCGCCCCGTAGCACTCACTTCCGTCATCATGAAGTGCTTTGAGAGACTAGTCAAGGACCATATCACCTCCACCCTACCTGACACCCTAGACCCACTCCAATTTGCTTACCGCCCAAATAGGTCCACAGACGATGCAATCTCAACCACACTGCACACTGCCCTAACCCATCTGGACAAGAGGAATACCTATGTGAGAATGCTGTTCATCGACTACAGCTCGGCATTCAACACCATAGTACCCTCCAAGCTCGTCATCAAGCTCGAGACCCTGGGTCTCGACCCCGCCCTGTGCAACTGGGTACTGGACTTCCTGACGGGCCTTCCCCAGGTGGTGAGGGTAGGCAACATCATCTCCACCCCGCTGATCCTCAACACTGGGGCCCCACAAGGGTGCGTTCTGAGCCCTCTCCTGTACTCCCTGTTCACCCATGACTGCGTGGCCACGCACGCCTCCAACTCAATCATCAAGTTTGCGGACGACACAACAGTGGTTTGATGACTCCTTGCTGTCCCCAGTCTACCTGGCCATGCTGCTGCTCCAGTTTCAACTTCCACCTGACTGTGCTGCTGCTCTAGTTTCAACTGTTCTGCCTTATTATTATTCGACCATGCTGGTCATTTATGAACATTGAACATCTTGACCATGTTCTGTTATAATCTCCACCCGGCACAGCCAGAAGAGGACTGGCCACCCCACATAGCCTGGTTCCTCTCTAGGTTTCTTCCTAGGTATTGGCCTTTCTAGGGAGTTTTTCCTAGCCACCGTGCTTCTCCACCTGCATTGCTTGCTGTTTGGGGTTTTAGGCTGGGTTTCTGTACAGCACTTTGAGATATCAGCTGATGTACGAAGGGCTATATAAATAAATTTGATTTGATTTGGTAGGCTTGATTACCAACAACGACGAGACGGCCTACAGGGAGGAGGTGAGGGCCCTCGGAGTGTGGTGCCAGGAAAATGACCTCACACTCAACGTCAACAAAACTAAGGAGATGATTGTGGACTTCAGGAAACAGCAGAGGGAACACCCCCCTATCCACATCAATGGAACAGTAGTGGAGAGGGTAGTAAGTTTTAAGTTCCTCGGCATACACATCACAGACAAACTGAATTGGTCCACCCACACAGACAGCATCGTGAAGGCAACCTCAGGAGGCTGAAGAAATTCGGCTTGTCACCAAAAGCACTCACAAACTTCTACAGATGCACAATCGAGAGCATCCTGTCGGGCTGTATCACCGCCTGGTACGGCAACTGCTCCGCCCACAACCGTAAGGCTCTCCAGAGGGTAGTGAGGTCTGCACAACGCATCACCGGGGGCAAACTACCTGCCCTCCAGGACACCTACACCACCCGATGTCACAGGAAGGCCATAAAGATCATCAAGGACAGCAACCACCCGAGCCACTGCCTGTTCACCCCGCTATCATCCAGAAGGCGAGGTCAGTACAGGTGCATCAAAGCTGGGACCGAGAGACTGAAAAACAGCTTCTATCTCAAGGCCATCAGACTGTTAAACAGCCACCACTAACATTGAGTGGCTGCTGCCAACACACTGACTCAACTCCAGCCACTTTAATAATGGGAATTGATGGGAATTGATGTAAAATATATCACTAGCCACTTTAAACAATGCTACCTAATATAATGTTTACATACCCTACATTATTCATCTCATATGTATACGTATATACTGTACTCTATATCATCTACTGCATCCTTATGTAATACATGTATCACTAGCCACTTTAACTATGCCACTTTGTTTACATACTCATCTCATATGTATATACTGCACTCAATACCATCTACTGTATCTTGCCTATGCCGCTCTGTACCATCACTCATTCATATATCTTTATGTACATATTCTTTATCCCCTTACACTTGTGTCTATAAGGTAGTAGTTTTGGAATTCCTAGCTAGATTACTTGTTGGTTATTACTGCATTGTCGGAACTAGAAGCACAAGCATTTCACTACACTCGCACTAACATCTGCTAACCATGTGTATGTGTGACAAATAAAATTTGATTTGATTTGATTTGAATGTGGTGTCATTGCAGGAAGGGGTTGTTTTCCCACCACAGAAATGATGACACTTCATGAATGTGGTGTCATTGTAGGAAGGGGTTGTTTTCCCACCACAGAAATGATGACACTTCCTGAATGTGGTGTCATTGTAGGAAGGGGTTGTTTTCCCACCACAGAAATGATGACACTTCATGAATGTGGTGTCATTGTAGGAAGGGGTTGTTTTCCCACCACAGAAATGATGACACTTCATGAATGTGGTGTCATTGTAGGAAGGGGTTGTTTTCCCACCACAGAAATGATGACACTTCCTGAATGTGGTGTCATTGTAGGAAGGGGTTGTTTTCCCACCACAGAAATGATGACACTTCATGAATGTGGTGTCATTGTAGGAAGGGGTTGTTTTCCCACCACAGAAATGATGACACTTCCTGAATGTGGTGTCATTGTAGGAAGGGGTTGTTTTCCCACCACAGAAATTATGACACTTCCTGAATGTGGTATCATTGTAGGAAGGGGTTGTTTTCCCACCACAGAAATTATGACACTTCCTGAATGTGGTGTCATTGTAGGAAGGGGTTGTTTTCCCACCACAGAAATGATGACACTTCCTGAATGTGGTGTCATTGTAGGAAGGGGTTGTTTTCCCACCACAGAAATGATGACACTTCCTGAATGTGGTGTCATTGTAGGAAGGGGTTGTTTTCCCACCACAGAAATGATGACACTTCCTGAATGTGGTGTCATTGTAGGAAGGGGTTGTTTTCCCACCACAGAAATGATGACACTTCCTGAATGTGGTGTCATTGTAGGAAGGGGTTGTTTTCCCACCACAGAAATGATGACACTTCCTGAATGTGGTGTCATTGTAGGAAGGGGTTGTTTTCCCACCACAGAAATGATGACACTTCCTGAATGTGGTGTCATTGTAGGAAGGGGTTGTTTTCCCACCACAGAAATGATGACACTTCCTGAATGTGGTGTCATTGTAGGAAGGGGTTGTTTTCCCACCACAGAAATGATGACACTTCCTGAATGTGGTGTCATTGAAGGAAGGGGTTGTTTTCCCACCAAAGAAATGATGACACTTCCTGAATGTGGTGTCATTGCAGGAAGGGGTTGTTTTCTTAAATGGAGAATAATAACAGACTGACAGCGTGGAAAGTGATATCAGGGACACGGAAAATCTTTAAATAATAATAAATACAATAATCATGAAAATAAAACGTCATTGATGAGAGAAAATTGGACTAGAAATATAAAATGATGAAGAGAGACTTTAAATATGTTATTATTTTCAGGCTTATATTTCTCGTGGAAGTCGATGAATAACATCCACAAAAACATGTTTTTTTTCTAAATGCATAACATTTGCCTTTCAATTTTTTTTTAAAGGTAATAGACACCTGACCTTGTATTTAAAGCATTTTGAAATCCATATGTTATATACGAAATAAAACGTGATATTTCCTGGGCACAGAAAACACACCGCATCTCAGCATTGACGTGACTAGCTGGTAGCTGCTTAGCTGTTAAGAGCGTTGGCCCAGCAACGGAGAGGTGGCTGGTTCGGATTCCTGAGTCGGCAAGGAGAAACAAATCTACTGTTCTATCATTGAGCAAGGCATTTTGTCCCCCAACAGCACCTGCTCCCTAGGCACTGATGACATGGATGTGATTAAAGCAGCCCCCCTTTCACCTCTCTGATTCAGAGGAAAAACACATTTCGGTTGAATGCGTTCAGTTGTGCAACTGACTAAGGTAGGCTTCGTTGTAAATAAGAATTCGTTTCTTAACTGACTTGCCCATTTACGTAAAGGGATGCATCCCTTTCCCCAAAGGGCATTGGCCACTCAGGCTGACCACTAGAAAACACGGCTATTATGGTAAAACCTTGCTTGATCAGCTGATCAAACTTTCTCCAGCTAGCAGCTTTGTGGGAGCTGATTTGAATGGCCATTGCGGTAGCTGGTTGATGAAGCTGAACCGCACCAAAGTTACGAGACTGTTGTAAGCGATCAACATGTATCTGACTCTGACAGCCGGTGACGTTGTAACGTTTGGCCAACGTGATGACGTCACAGCTGGAAACAGTCAGCTGTGCTGCAGAACTCAGCGCACTTATCAGGACAGGACAGAACAGAAACGGCCTTATCATGAAAACTCATTTGTGCTATTAGCTAGAATTTCACTACACCAGCTACAACTGGCGTTGTTAGCATCCCTTTCGTTTGATATATGGATTGATTTTAAGACCCGTTCAGCCAGTATGCAGTAAGCAGACACTGGCTAGGGAGCTCATTTTCGTGCACATTTCGATTTCGATACAACCACAAAACACCTTAGCTAGATGTAGCATTAGGTAGAGAAGACTTGCTCATTTAAAAAAAGGTTTATTATAGCTTTTGGTAAGATGAACTATTTTGAGGATTCAGTGGACGATTAGGACAGCCTATTGTACCCATGAGTGTTTTGCCGAGTTATCACACAGATCAGTGCAGACCTGAGACAGTGTGGGTTACAGAGGGAGTTCTGTTTCTGTTAGAAAGAAGAGCCAGAAACCCGTTGTAACCCCCTAACTGGGGGAGAGAGAGAGAGGCAGAGAGAGAGAGAGAGAGACGGCAGAGAGAGAGAGGGCAGAGAGAGAGAGACAGAGAGGGCAGAGAGAGAGAGAGGAAGAGGGCAGAGAGAGAGAGGAAGAGGGCAGAGAGAGACAGAGAGAGAGAGGGCAGAGAGGAAGAGGGCAGAGAGACAGAGAGAGAGAGGGCAGAGAGAGAGAGAGAGACAGAGAGAGAGAGAGAGACAGAGTGAGAGAGAGACAGAGAGAGAGAGAGGCAGAGAGAGAGAGAGGCAGAGAGAGAGAGACAGAGAGGGCAGAGAGAGAGAGAGGAAGAGGGCAGAGAGAGAGAGGAAGAGGGCAGAGAGAGACAGAGAGAGAGAGGGCAGAGAGGAAGAGGGCAGAGAGACAGAGAGAGAGAGGGCAGAGAGAGAGAGAGAGACAGAGAGAGAGAGAGAGACAGAGTGAGAGAGAGACAGAGAGAGAGGAAGAGAGAGAGAGAGAGACAGAGAGAGAGCGAGAGAGACAGAGAGTGAGAGAGAGACAGAGAGAGAGAGAGAGAGAGAGAGAGAGAGAGAGAGAGAGAGAGAGAGAGAAAGAAAGAAAGAGAGTGATAGAACACTGTGTGAGAGAGACAGAGAGAGAGCAGAGAGAAAGAGAGTGATAGAACACTGTGAGAGAGGAAGAGAGTGAGTGTGTGAGAAAGAGAGAGTGTGTGAGAGAGATAAGAGGAGGAGGAAAGGTCGGTTAGGGTTTTCCAGTAAATAATACTTTCACGTTCAACGGTCACTGGAGAAGAAACCACGTCTGCCGCTCGTCTAACAGAATACAGAATCCTTCACTGAGGGACGCTCAGGGATTATTACGGGGAATGGAGATTGTAATACTAGTTTCATTATTGTCTCTGTATTGTGACTTCACCGGTAAGTTAGACTTCTGGTCTAGTACAACGTTGTGATACAGGTGCTTGGTAAATTAGACTTCTGGTCTAGTACAATGTTGTGATACAGGTGCTTGGTAAATTAGACTTCTGGTCTAGTACAATGTTGTGATACAGGTGCTTGGTAAATTAGATTTCTGGTCTAGTACAACGTTGTGATACAGGTGCTTGGTAAATTAGACTTCTGGTCTAGTACAATGTTGTGATACAGGTGCTTGGTAAATTAGACTTCTGGTCTAGTACAACGTTGTGATACAGGTGCTTGGTAAGTTAGACTTCTGGTCTAGTACAACGTTGTGATACAGGTGCTTGGTAAATTAGACTTCTGGACTCGTGTAACGTTGTGATACAGGTGCTTGGTAAATTAGACTTCTGGTCTCGTACAATGTTGTGATACAGGTGCTTGGTAAATTAGACTTCTGGTCTCGTGCAACGTTGTGATACAGGTGCTTGGTAAATTAGACTTCTGGTCTAGTACAACGTTGTGATACAGGTGCTTGGTAAATTAGACTTCTGGTCTCGTACAATGTTGTGATACAGGTGCTTGGTAAATTAGACTTCTGGTCTAGTACAATGTTGTGATACAGGTGCTTGGTAAGTTAGACTTCTGGTCTAGTACAATGTTGTGATACAGGTGCTTGGTAAATTAGACTTCTGGTCTCGTACAATGTTGTGATACAGGTGCTTGGTAAATTAGACTTCTGGTCTAGTACAATGTTGTGATACAGGTGCTTGGTAAATTAGACTTCTGGTCTCGTACAATGTTGTGATACAGGTGCTTGGTAAATTAGACTTCTGGTCTAGTACAATGTTGTGATACAGGTGCTTGGTAAGTTAGACTTCTGGTCTAGTACAATGTTGTGATACAGGTGCTTGGTAAATTACATTCTACTGAGGTAACATATGGAATTGTTCTAAGATGGTCGTACCATTGATCATTTAGCTATTTGATTTTAGGATTTTTGTAAGTACCCCCCCAAACAATATTTAAAAGGAAATACACATATTTAACCCCTTTTTTGGGTGGGGGGGGTGGGGGGGGCGACTTCTGGGTTATGGAGTGTAACATGTAGTTGATTAACATACAGATAGATATAAACATTAGACAATAATATCGTCCTGTTTGGTTTGAACAATAAAATCAACAATAACAGAACAATACCGTTTTAACTTGTCCTTGGTCTTCCAGATGCTGAGTGCCCGGTAATCAGTCCTGCCAGGCTGGTGGTGAAGTATGGAGACCCAGCCTCCTCTAACTGCAGCTCAGATACCCCTGTAGAGATGGGCTGGGAAGCCATCCAGGGAGGGACGAGTCTAACAGACAACAAGGTGAAGATCCTAAACTGGAGGGTGAACAGGTGAGAGAGGCAGACACAGTTGAGGGTGGATAGGTAAGAGAGGCAGACACAGCTGAGGGTGGACAGGTAAGAGAGGCAGACACAGCTGAGGGTGGATAGGTAAGAGAGGCAGACACAGCTGAGGGTGGACAGGTGAGAGAGGCAGACAGAGTAGAGATTTTTTTAAACCTTTTTAGTCTTTAAAGTAACATTGGCAGCTGGCGACTTTGTTGACGTTTGAACTTCAACTGTGTTATTGCCTTTATTTGCTATTTTATTTATTTATTTATTCAACATCTAGGGGAAAGCCTTCCCAGGAGACTGGAGGCTGTTATAGCAGCAATGTTCCAACATCTAGTGGAAAGCCTTCCCAGAAGACTGGAGGCTGTTATAGCAGCAATGTTCCAACATCTAGTGGAAAGCCTTCCCAGAAGACTGGAGGCTGTTATAGCAGCAATGTTCCAACATCTAGTGGAAAGCCTTCCCAGAAGACTGGAGGCTGTTATAGCAGCAATGTTCCAACATCTAGTGGAAAGCCTTCCCAGAAGACTGGAGGCTGTTATAGCAGCAATGTTCCAACATCTAGTGGAAAGCCTTCCCAGAAGACTGGAGGCTGTTATAGCAGCAATGTTCCAACATCTAGTGGAAAGCCTTCCCAGAAGACTGGAGGCTGTTATAGCAGCAATGTTCCAACATCTAGTGGAAAGCCTTCCCAGAAGACTGAAGGCTGTTATAGCAGCAATGTTTTAAGTGTTTAAATCAAGTTGGTTATTGTTTCAACTAAGGATTGCTGCTTTAAATAAAATGTGATTTGATTTGACAGTGTGACTGAATGGAATAGCAAACCTACCTGCTTCACAGAAGGAGGCCAGTGTCAGAAACAGCTGAACATCACAGTTTATAGTGAGTGACATCTCTCTCTCTTATCTTCTCTGGTGTTTCTGAATGTATTCTTAGTGTGGCTCTGCACTGTTTATCACTGTGTGTTTCCATTCCTCCACAGAGCTTCCAGACCGTGTCTCCATCAGCTACAGGAAGTACCCTGATCCGATGGTTGAGGGGCATCAGTACCTGCTGCAGTGTCTTGTCCAGAACATCGCTCCTATTGGGAGACTTAGGGTGACCTTCTACAAAGTCAGTGCCACTGGTGAACAGACAGAATTAGACACACAACAGAAATCCAAGGACAACATCAAGACACCAGAGAATGGGACCTACACCCTGGACTTCACCCCTGGTAGAGATGATGACGGGGCCCAGTTGTTGTGTTCGGCCATGTTGGATCTGGGACCAGAGGGACCCCAACCTCCTCCTGTAATGGACTCAAACCGCCTCAACACCAACGTGCACTGTGAGTCCTTCTGGTTCTCTGTCTATACACATTTAGTACAACCGTTAGTTAGATACCAGACGAGTCATGACGTTGACGGATGTTGTTTTCACTTCATTTTCTCTCATTAATCAACTTTCTCTCTCTCTCACACACACTCACTCACTCACTCACTTCCCCCCCCCAGACAAGCCTCAGATCACTAGTCCTGGATGTTTCTCCATGAGCATCACGGAGGGTGACACCCTATCACTTAACTGTAGTGCAAATGGTAACCCTGCCCCCTCCTACAATTGGTTGCTCTCCCATGCCGACCCCAACACCATGGAAGAGAGATCCGTAGTGACCATCACCAACATGGCCAAGTCTCACTCTGGAGAGTACACCTGCATCGCCAGAAACCCCCTGGGAAAAAGCACCTGTACTGTTAACGTGGAGGTCACAGGTGAGATGGATGGATGATTGGTTGGATGGTTCATTGACTGATTGGTTGGTTGGATGGATGATTGGTTGGATGGTTCATTGACTGATTGGTTGGATGGTTCATTGACTGATTGGTTGGATGGTTCATTGACTGATTGGTTGGTTGGATGGATGATTGGTTGGATGGTTCATTGACTGATTGGTTGGTTGGTTCATTGACTGATTGGTTGGTTGGATGGTTGATTGGTTGGATGGTTCATTGACTGATTGGTTGGTTGCGTGGAAAGTATTCAGACCCTTTGACTTTTTTCCAAATTGTGTCACTTTACAGCCATATTCTAAAATTGATTCAATTGTTCCCCCCCCCCCCCCCCCCCCCCCCCCCCCCCACACACAGAATACCCCATAATGACATACAAAAACAGGTTTTTAGACATTTTTGCAAATTTATAATAAATACAAAATGATATCACATTTCCATAAGTATTCAGAACCTTTACTCAGTACTTTGTTGAAGCACCTTTGGCAGCGATTACAGCCTCGAGTCTTCTTGGGTATGACGCTACACGCTTGGCACACCTGTATTTATTCTTGGGTATGACGGTACAAGCTTGGCACACCTGTATTTATTCTTGGGTATGACGGTACAAGCTTGGCACACCTCTATTTATTCTTGGGTATGACGGTACAAGCTTGGCACACCTGTATTTATTCTTGGGTATGACGGTACAAGCTTGGCACACCTGTATTTATTCTTGGGTATGACGGTACAACCTTGGCACACCTGTATTTATTCTTAGGTATGACGGTACAAGCTTGGCACACCTGTATTTATTCTTGGGTATGACGGTTCAAGCTTGGCACACCTGTATTTATTCTTGGGTATGACGGTACAAGCTTGGCACACCTGTATTTATTCTTGGGTATGACGGTACAAGCTTGGCACACCTGTATTTGGGCTCCCGAGTGGTGCAGCGGTCTAAGGCATCTCAGTGCAAAAAGCGTCACTACAGTCTCTGGTTCGTATTGTTAGGTTCTAAATCTCAGAGTGAAAAACTCAACAAACATTTATGAAAGTTCAACCAAGTTTATTTCGCCCAGAGAGTCAATACATCTGCATTCAGACAACACATGTTTACAAGGCCTGATTGGTGGAGTGCTGCAGAGATGGTTGTCCTTCTGGAAGGTTCTCCCATCTCCACAGAGGAATTCTTGGGCTTTTTCAGAGTGACCATCGGGTTCTTGGTTACCTCCCCAACCAAGGCCCTTCTCCCCTGATTGCTCAGTTTGGCCGGGCGGCCAGCTCTAGGAAGAGTCTTGGTGGACTCCAATCGAGTTGTAGAAACGTCTCAAGGATGATCAGTGGAAACAGGATGCACCTGAGTTCAATTTCGAGTCTCATAGCAAAGTGTCCAAATACTTATGTAAATAAGGTATTTCTGTTTTTCATTTTTAATAAGTATTAAAAAATATATTTAAACTGTTTTGGCTTTGTCATTATGGGGTATTGTGTGTAGATTGATGAGGATATTTTGATGAGGATATATTTTTTATTGAATCCATTTTAGAATAAGGCTGTAACATAAAGTGTAACATACCAAAATATATCATAACAAAATGTGGAAAAGTCAAGGGATCTGAATACTTCCTGAATTCACTGCATCTCCCTTCCTCTCCTCCTCCTCTCTGCCCCATCTGCATCTCCCTTCCTCTCCTCCTCCTCCTCCTCTCCTCCTCCTCCCCTCTGCATCTTCCTCTCCTCTCTTTCTACTCTCCTACCCTGTAGTGAACTACCTGCCCATCATTGCAGGGCTGACTGCAGCTGTGGTGGTGATCCTCTTGGTCTCCTGTTTCATCTACTCCTGGCCACCCCACAGAGCCTGGTTCCTCTCTAGGTTTCTTCCTAGGTTTTGGCCTTTCTAGGGAGTTTTTCCTAGCCACCGTGCTTCTACACCTGCATTGCTTGCTGTTTGGGGTTTTAGGCTGGGTTTCTGTACCCCACTTTGAGATATCAGCTGATGTACGAAGGGCTATATAAATACATTTGATTTGAGTTTAGAACACATTCTTACTACAAACCCGGATGACGCTGGGCCAATTGTGCGCAACCACTTCCGGTTGTGATACAGCCTGGAATCGAACCAGGTCTGTAGTGACGCTTCTATCAATGAGATGCAGTGCCTTTAGACCGGACCTCATTTCAAAATAGGCTACATGTCATATTAAACAGCATATAAACACTAAATTGGTCAGGAGCCTGAGAAGGAACCAAAATGAATGATTTAAGCTAGATTATTTCAATTATTTCCAGGCTATAGCCTACAAAGAAATACATTGTGAAGCATTTACCAGTGCAACACAGTAGCCTGGTAGGGACCAGAGTATGTGAGCGATGCTGAAACAGAGCAGAGCGTGCTCAATTGGACTGGATCGTGGAGCGAGATGTTAGGTTACATACGGGGTGCCATTGTTTTTTCTTTTCAGATATAGCAGTTGTTACACGCTGACTACATGAAACATCCACAACTAAAGAATCATTGTGGAATCTTAAAAGACACTTATTCCAAAAGTATGACGGTGTACTTACTACGTGCTTTAGTACACCATGCTAAACGAAAGGAAACGAGGTGGGGAGATAACGAAGTGTGTCATTGTAGCAAAGTATTTATAAACAATCTGATATCTTAAACGTTTCGTTCATTTTCGTTATATTATTTATACAATAGGCCATAATTGATTTTGGCCCAATAGGCCTGGCATATTCCCACGTTTAAGGAGCTTTCCGTTTTGATTGGGCCATTTTGCCTAAAAAACCTTTAGGCCTACATATAGATTTTTTTTGTAACAGTTCTGCCTAGGGTGGCCAAATATATGAAACGCCGTTTGGGTCTTTGCATGCCAAACAAATATACATGTCAAATAACACTATTTGACGTTTCAAATGAGCTTGTTGACCAATCAGGACCTGAAAATGCGTTCATTTTTTAAAACGTAGTTATTACACATTGATTACACAATCACTACTTCATATGTCACAACGATTCATCGTTACGTAGTGTTATGATGCTGGTAAAGTTGTCTCGCGCACCTACAGTGGCGGTCATAAAAAAAAGCTAGCTAGCTCATGGATGCAAACAATGTTCTTCCCCAAAAACATAGCAAAACGACATAATTTGTTTCAGTAGTTATATAGTTAGCTAGGTGTCATCATCTAAACTAACCCTAATTTATAAGACAGTTCATATTTGATTAATGGTGTTCGGACCCATCTATGTGAAGCGAGCCACAATAAGGATGAGCTAAATAGTGGAATTTGCGGTTAGCCTTCAAAATAAAGGTATGTAATTGACAGTGATGCAAATGAATACAAATTGTAGAATTATGCCATAATTGAATAGATCATGCTAAACGAGGTTGGAATGTTGTTATATAAAATCCACAAAGACAATCATTTGTTAATTTGACAGAAATCTGTTGAAATCACACTGGATGTATTAGACTTTAGAATTGCATTAGGGGACATACTTATTTCACTGTACAGCCTTACCTATGGAGTGTGGCTCAATGACATGGGGTATCAGTCTACTCAGTGACACCCAGAGAACATTAGTGTCGTAGCTCTTATTGTGGGACTCTGAAACAACTGTGAATAGAGACACATTTACTGTCAACCTACGTGTATTGAACACTATTCCTGAGGAAAAACACTGTGTGGATGTTTTGGAGTCTGATAACTCTGACGAGGATGTTGGGAAGAAATATATATTGGGTATTGATTGAGTAGACTGATACCCCATTTCATTGATCCCCAATCCTGAAGTAAAGCTGTACAGGGCAATGTGAATGTCAATACACACAACAGGCTGACTGGGGAGGTGATTTCACACAGTCACAGGTGCTTGGTAAATTAGACTTCTGTTCTAGTACAACGTTGTGATACAGGTGCTTGGTAAATTAGACTTCTGGTCTAGTACAACGTTGCGATACAGGTGCTTGGTAAATTAGACTTCTGGTCTCGTGCAACGTTGTGATACAGGTGCTTGGTAAATTACGTTCTACTGAGGTAACATATGGAATTGTTCTAAGACGGTCGTACCATTGATCATTTACCTATTTGATTTTAGGATTTTTGTAATTATCTCCCCAAAATATTTAAAAGGCCATTTATATATTAAATGTTTCACACATATTTAACCCCTTTTCTTTGTTGGCACGAAACTACCTCCATTCATTCATTTATTTATTTATTTATTTATTTATTCTTGAGTCTCATCTTTCCAGTCTTTCCCAGCCTAATTGCCATGACCTCACTCCCAGATGGTGTCTCAGAGAGAGTTGGGAGTTGCAATTTTCAACAGGACAAATATAAGAATGTATTTTTATCTATGTAAAAACTTTTCTTTTGAAATCATGTAAGTTTCCCCTATTGTCCTGTAGGTGGTGCTGTTGTTTCACATTCACAATACAGTTAGTGGAGTTTAGTGTGTTGTTAGCCCACAGTGCTCTGGTGGAAGGTAATGCACTATAGAGAGAAAAGGAGCCAGTCAAGAGGATTTGGACACAGCCAAGGGTGGTCAGTGCCAAAGCCGAGGCTTGTCAATACCAAAGCAAAGGGTGGTCACTACCAAAGCCGAGGCTTGTCAATACCAAAGCCGAGGGTTGTCAGTACCAAAGCCGAGGGTTGTTACTACCAAAGCCAAAGGTGGTCACTACCAAAGCCGAGGGTTGTCAATACCAAAGCCAAGGGTTGTCAATACCAAAGCCGAGGTGGTCACTACCAAAGGCCAAGGTTATTCAATACTCAGTACCAAGGGTTGTAAATTACCAAATGGCTCCCTATTCCCTACATACTACTTTTAACCAGAGCTTTAACTTTGTCTGTTTCATGCCTCACTCTGCCTCTCCACTCCCAGCAGCAGCAGTCCTGTTGTTTCTGATGGATGGAAACTGTGTATCTGTGTCTGTAATTACCCTTCTGATAAGAAACCATCTAGCAAATTGGGGGAGATGAAACAATGGTGCACCATTCATTTTCAATGAAGGGAAGCGAAATGGGCAGGGGACCTGAAATGATGGTGAAGCTAGCGACATGAGGGTGAAGCTAGCGACATGAGGGTGAAGCTAGCGACATGACGGTGAAGCTAGCGACATGAGGGTTAAGCTAGCGACATGAGGGTGAATCTAGCGACATGAGGGTGAATCTAGCTAGCAACATGAGGGTGAAGCTAGCGACATGAGGGTGAAGCTAGCGACATGAGGGTGAAGCTAGCGACATGACGGTGAAGCTAGCGACATGACGGTGAAGCTAGCGACAAAATACTTATTTTCCACCATAATTACAATGTGATTTTCTGGATTTTTTTCCTCATTTTGTCTGTCATAGTTGAAGTGTACCTATGATGAAAATTACAGGCCTCTCTCATCTTTTAAGTGGGAGAACTTGTACAATTGGTGGCTGACTAAATACTTTTTTACCCCACTGTATATGGCACCCTTTCATAAACCTGATTGATGAATGTCAATCAGATCATTCAAGCAAGACTTTAACCTTTTGACGAAGATTAAGGCTATGAGTTTGTAGTCGTTATTTAGGAGTGTGATTGGACCCCAATGATCATATTTAAGAGATCCTTGTGTGGTTTGGGTATAAGAGTAATAACTCCTTGCTTCAGAGAGGCAGGTAGTTCTTCTTTTTTATAGCCTCCTTAAAGGTTTCAAGTAAAAAATGGTGCTATTTCATGTCCAGAGTTATAAAAACTATTGGTCAGGCTTGTTTTTTTTTAGGAGCATTGTCCAACCTGTTAGGTGCATAATCCTAACAGGGTGGAACCTAACAGGGTGGACATTGGAGCCCAAATTAGACACTTGAACAGGATTTTTACTTCTCTATCAAACATATTTTAACAAGTTTATGAGTGGGACTAACAACATGAAACATGGAAAAATAGATCAAACTGAGTGTTTATATGTATGTAGCATTACACCGTGGTTTTTCCACCACAGAAATGATGACACTTCCTGAATGTGGTGTCATTGTAGGAAGGGGTTGTTTTTCCCCACCACAGAAATGATGACACTTCCTGAATGTGGTGTCATTGCAGGAAGGGGTGGTTTCCCACCACAGAAATGATGACACTTCCTGAATGTGGTGTCATTGTAGGAAGGGGTTGTTTTCCCACCACATAAATGATGACACTTCCTGAATGTGGTGTCATTGTAGGAAGGGGTTGTTTTCCCAAATGATGACACTTCCTGAATGTGGTGTCATTGTAGGAAGGGGTTGATTTCCCAACACAGAAATGATGACACTTCCTGAATGTGGTGTCATTGTAGGAAGGGGTTGTTTTCCCAAATGATGACACTTCCTGAATGTGGTGTCATTGCAGGAAGGGGTGGTTTTCCCACCACATAAATGATGACACTTCCTGAATGTGGTGTCATTGTAGGAAGGGGTTGTTTTCCCAAATGATGACACTTCCTGAATGTGGTGTCATTGTAGGAAGGGGTTGTTTTCCAACACAGAAATGATGACACTTCCTGAATGTGGTGTCATTGAAGGAAGGGTTGTTTTCCCACCACAGAAATGATGACACTTCCTGAATGTTGGTGTCATTGAAGGAAGGGGTTGTTTCCCAACACAGAATGATGACACTTCCTGAATGTGGTGTCATTGTAGGAAGGGGTTGTTTTCCCACCACAGGAAATGTATGACACTTCCTGAATGTGGTGTCATTGTAGGAAGGGGTTGTTTTCCCAAATGATGACACTTCCTGAATGTGGTGTCATTGTAGGAAGGGGTTTGTTTTCCCCACCACATAAATGATGACACTTCCTGAATGTGGTGTCATTGTAGGAAGGGGTTTGTTTTCCAACACAGAAATGATGACACTTCCTGAATGTGGGTTCATTGTAGGAAGGGGTTGTTTTCCCCAATGATGACACTTCCTGAATGTGGTGTCATTGCAGGAAGGGGTTTGTTTTCCCACCACAGAAATGATGACACTTCCTGAATGTGGTGTCATTGTAGGAAGGGGTTGTTTTCCAAATGATGACACTTCCTGAATGTGGTGTCATTGTAGGAAGGGGTTGTTTTCCCACACAGAAATGATGACACTTCCTGAATGTGGTGTCATTGAAGGAAGGGGTTGTTTTCCCACCACAGAAATGATGACACTTCCTGAATGTGGTGTCATTGAAGGAAGGGGTTGTTTTCCCACCACAGAAATGATGACACTTCCTGAATGTGGTGTCATTGTAGGAAGGGGTGTTTTCCCACCACAGAAATGATGACACTTCCTGAATGTGGTGTCATTGTAGGAAGGGGTTGTTTTCCCACCACAGAAATGATGACACTTCCTGAATGTGGTGTCATTGTAGGAAGGGGTTGTTTTCCCACCACAGAAATGATGACACTTCCTGAATGTGGTGTCATTGTAGGAAGGGGTTGTTTTCCCCAAAGATGACACTTCCTGAATGTGGTGTCATTGTAGGAAGGGTTGGTTTCCCACCACAGAAATGATGACACTTCCTGAATGTGGTGTCATTGTAGGAAGGGTTGTTTTCCAAATGATGACACTTCCTGAATGTGGTGTCATTGTAGGAAGGGGTTGTTTTCCCACACAGAAATGATGACACTTCCTGAATGTGGGGTGTCATTGAAGGAAGGGGTTTGTGTTTCCCACCACAGAAATGATGACACTTCCTGAATGTGGTGTCATTGTAGGAAGGGGTTGTTTTCCCACCACAGAAATGATGACACTTCATGAATGTGTTGTCATTGTAGGAAGGGGTTGTTTTCCCACCACAGAAATGATGACACTCCTGAATTGGTTGGTGTCATTGCAGGAAGGGGTTTTTGTTTTCCACCACAGAAATGATGACACTTCCTGAATGTGGTGTGTCATGAGGAAGGGTTGTTTTCCACCACAGAAATGATGACACTTCCTGAATGTGGTGTCATTGTAGGAGGGGTTGTTTTCCACCACAGAAATGATGACACTTCCTGAATGTGGTGTCATTGTAGGAAGG
>NW_022264367.1:0-30461 GCF_002021735.2 Oncorhynchus kisutch
AAACATTGAAATGCAGAAATAAGCACTTTTCCATAAACAAGCTCTAAATCATGTTTGATGCACTGGATGTCCAAATTTTTGCTGTGGCTGTGTCTAGGTTTAGATTAAAATGAACGCCGTGGGACAGTTTCCAGCAAGTTGAAGACATTGAAATGCCAAAAGTAAAGCACTTTTCCATGAACAAAGCTCTAAATCATGTTGAGAAGCACTCCTGGATATAAATGTTTTCTGGTCTGTGTCCTAGGTTTGAGATGTTATTAAACCACTGTAGATCCTGTTTCAGGCACGTTGCCAACATTGGGAAAGCCGAAATAAAGCACTTTTCCATAAACAAGCTCTAAATCATGTTGTGAATGCACTTCTGGGATGATCCATTTTTGGCTGTGCTGGTGTCTTAGGTTGAGATTAAATGAACGCCGGTGGACAGTTTCAGCAAGTTACAACATTGAAATGCAGAATAAGCACTTTTCCATAAACCAAGCTCTAAATCATGTTTGAATGCCACTCTGGATGTCAATTTTGCTGTGCTGTGTCTAGTTGAGATGAAATGAACGCCGTGGACAGTTTTCAGCAAGTTGCAAACATTGAAATGCAGAAATAAGCACTTTTCCATAAACAAGCTCCTAAATCATGTTTGAAGGCACTCTGGATAAACAATGTTTTCTGTTATGTTTATTCGAGATGTTATGAAAACACTGTAGACTGTTTTCAGCAAGTTACAACATTGAAATGCAGAAATAAGCACTTTCCATAAACAAGCTCTAAATCAGTTTGAAGCACTCTGGATAAAAACATGTTTTTGTTATGTTTATTCGAGATGTTATGAAAACACTGTAGACTGTTTTCAGCAAGTTACAACATTGAAATGCAGAAATAAGCACTTTTCCATAAACAAGCTCTAAATCATGTTTGATGCACTCTGGATGTCCAATTTTTGCTGTGCTGTGTCTAGGTTGAGATGAAATGAACGCCGTGGACAGTTTTCAGCAAGTTGCAACATTGAAATGCAGAAATAAGCACTTTTCCATAAACAAGCTCTAAATCAGTTTGAAGCACTCTGGATAAAAAATGTTTTTGTTATGTTTATTCGAGATGTTATGAAAACACTGTAGACTTCAATAAATGAAATGCAGAAATAAGCACTTTTCCATGACAAGCTCTAAATCATGTTATGCACTCTGGATGTCCAATTTTTTGCTGTGCTGTGTCTAGGTTGAGATGAAATGAACGCCGTGGACAGTTTCAAGCAAGTTGAAACATTGAAATGCAAAAATAAGCACTTTTCCATAAACAAGCTCTAAATCATGTTTGAGCACTCTGGATAAAAAAATGTTTTGTTATGTTTCTTCGAGATGTTATGAAAACACTGTAGACTGTTTCAGCAAGTTACAACATTGAAATGCAGAAATAAGCACTTTTCCATAAACAAGCTCTAAATCAAGTTTGAAGCACTCTGGATAAAAACATGTTTTTGTTATGTTTATTCGAGATGTTATGAAAACACTGTAGACTGTTTACAGCAAGTCACAACATTGAAATGCAGAAATAAGCACTTTTCCATAAACAAAGCTCTAAATCATGTTTGATGCACTCTGGATGTCCAATTTTTGCTGTGCTGTGTCTAGGTTGAGATGAAATGAACGCCGTGGACAGTTTTCAGCAAGTTGCAACATTGAAATGCAGAAATAAGCACTTTTCCATAAACAAGCTCTAAATCAAGTTTGAAGCACTCTGGATAAAAACATGTTTTTGTTATGTTTATTCGAGATGTTATGAAAACACTGTAGACTGTTTTCAGCAAGTCACAACATTGAAATGCAGAAATAAGCACTTTTCCATAAACAAGCTCTAAATCATGTTTGATGCACTCTGGATATCCAATTTTTGCTGTGCTGTGTCTAGGTTGAGATGAAATGAACGCCGTGGACAGTTTTCAGCAAGTTGCAACATTGAAATGCAGAAATAAGCACTTTTCCATAAACAAGCTCTAAATCATGTTTGAAGCACTCTGGATGTCCAATGTTTGCTGTTATGTTTAGTTCGAGATGTAATGAAAACGCTGTGGACATGTTTTCAGCAAGTTACAACATTGAAATGCAGAAATAAGCACTTTTCCATAAACAAGCTCTAAATCATGTTTGATGCACTCTGGATATCCAATTTTTGCTGTGCTGTGTCTAGGTTGAGATGAAATGAACGCCGTGGACAGTTTTCAGCAAGTTGCAACATTGAAATGCAGAAATAAGCACTTTTCCATAAACAAGCTCTAAATCAAGTTTGAAGCACTCTGGATAAAAACATGTTTTTGTTATGTTTATTCGAGATGTTATGAAAACACTGTAGACTGTTTTCAGCAAGTTACAACATTGAAATGCAGAAATAAGCACTTTTCCATAAACAAGCTCTAAATCATGTTTGATGCACTCTGGATGTCCAATTTTTGCTGTGCTGTGTCTAGGTTGAGATGAAATGAACGCCGTGGACAGTTTTCAGCAAGTTGAAACATTGAAATGCAAAATAAGCACTTTTCCATAAACAAGCTCTAAATCATGTTTGAAGCACTCTGGATAAAAAATGTTTTTGTTATGTTTCTTCGAGATGTTATGAAAACACTGTAGACTGTTTTCAGCAAGTTACAACATTGAAATGCAGAAATAAGCACTTTTCCATAAACAAGCTCTAAATCAAGTTTGAAGCACTCTGGATAAAAACATGTTTTTGTTATGTTTATTCGAGATGTTATGAAAACACTGTAGACTGTTTACAGCAAGTCACAACATTGAAATGCAGAAATAAGCACTTTTCCATAAACAAAGCTCTAAATCATGTTTGATGCACTCTGGATGTCCAATTTTTGCTGTGCTGTGTCTAGGTTGAGATGAAATGAACGCCGTGGACAGTTTTCAGCAAGTTGCAACATTGAAATGCAGAAATAAGCACTTTTCCATAAACAAGCTCTAAATCAAGTTTGAAGCACTCTGGATAAAAAAATGTTTTTGTTATGTTTATTCGAGATGTTATGAAAACACTGTAGACTGTTTTCAGCAAGTTACAACATTGAAATGCAGAAATAAGCACTTTTCCATAAACAAGCTCTAAATCATGTTTGAATGCACTCTGGATATCCAATTTTTGCTGTGCTGTGTCTAGGTTGAGATGAATGAACGCCGTGGACAGTTTTCAGCAAGTTGAAACATTGAAATGCAGAAATAAGCACTTTTCCATAAACAAGCTCTAAATCATGTTTGAAGCACTCTGGATATCCAATTTTTGCTGTGCTGTGTCTAGGTTGAGATGAAATGAACGCCGTGGACAGTTTTCAGCAAGTTGCAACATTGAAATGCAGAAATAAGCACTTTTCCATAAACAAGCTCTAAATCAAGTTTGAAGCACTCTGGATAAAAACATGTTTTTGTTATGTTTATTCGAGATGTTATGAAAACACTGTAGACTGTTTCAGCAAGTCACAACATTGAAATGCAGAAATAAGCACTTTTCCATAAACAAGCTCTAAATCATGTTTGATGCACTCTGGATGTCCAATTTTTGCTGTGCTGTGTCTAGGTTGAGATGAAATGAACGCCGTGGACAGTTTTCAGCAAGTTGCAACATTGAAATGCAGAAATAAGCACTTTTCCATAAACAAGCTCTAAATCAAGTTTGAAGCACTCTGGATAAAAACATGTTTTTGTTATGTTTATTCGAGATGTTATGAAACACTGTAGACTGTTTTCAGCAAGTTACAACATTGAAATGCAGAAATAAGCACTTTTCCATGAACAAGCTCTAAATCATGTTTGAAGCACTCTGGATGTCCAATTTTTGCTGTGCTGTGTCTAGGTTGAGATGAAATGAACGCCGTGGACAGTTTTCAGCAAGTTGAAACATTGAAATGCAGAAATAAGCACTTTTCCATAAACAAGCTCTAAATCATGTTTGAAGCACTCTGGATAAAAACATGTTTTTGTTATGTTTATTCGAGATGTTATGAAAACACTGTAGACTGTTTTCAGCAAGTCACAACATTGAAATGCAGAAATAAGCACTTTTCCATAAACAAGCTCTAAATCATGTTTGATGCACTCTGGATATCCAATTTTTGCTGTGCTGTGTCTAGGTTGAGATGAAATGAACGCCGTGGACAGTTTTCAGCAAGTTGCAACATTGAAATGCAGAAATAAGCACTTTTCCATAAACAAGCTCTAAATCATGTTTGATGCACTCTGGATATCCAATTTTTGCTGTGCTGTGTCTAGGTTGAGATGAAATGAACGCCGTGGACAGTTTTCAGCAAGTTGCAACATTGAAATGCAGAAATAAGCACTTTTCCATAAACAAGCTCTAAATCAAGTTTGAAGCACTCTGGATAAAAACATGTTTTTGTTATGTTTATTCGAGATGTTATGAAAACACTGTAGACTGTTTTCAGCAAGTCACAACATTGAAATGCAGAAATAAGCACTTTTCCATAAACAAGCTCTAAATCATGTTTGATGCACTCTGGATGTCCAATTTTTGCTGTGCTGTGTCTAGGTTGAGATGAAATGAACGCCGTGGACAGTTTTCAGCAAGTTGAAACATTGAAATGCAAAGATAAGCACTTTTCCATAAACAAGCTCTAAATCATGTTTGAAGCACTCTGGATAAAAAAATGTTTTTGTTATGTTTATTCGAGATGTTATGAAAACACTGTAGACTGTTTTCAGCAAGTTACAACATTGAAATGCAGAAATAAGCACTTTTCCATAAACAAAGCTCTAAATCATGTTTGATGCACTCTGGATGTCCAATTTTTGCTGTGCTGTGTCTAGGTTGAGATGAAATGAACGCCGTGGACAGTTTTCAGCAAGTTGAAACATTGAAATGCAAAAATAAGCACTTTTCCATAAACAAGCTCTAAATCATGTTTGAAGCACTCTGGATAAAAAAATGTTTTTGTTATGTTTCTTCGAGATGTTATGAAAACACTGTAGACTGTTTTCAGCAAGTTACAACATTGAAATGCAGAAATAAGCACTTTTCCATAAACAAGCTCTAAATCAAGTTTGAAGCACTCTGGATAAAAACATGTTTTTGTTATGTTTATTCGAGATGTTATGAAAACACTGTAGACTGTTTACAGCAAGTCACAACATTGAAATGCAGAAATAAGCACTTTTCCATAAACAAAGCTCTAAATCATGTTTGATGCACTCTGGATGTCCAATTTTTGCTGTGCTGTGTCTAGGTTGAGATGAAATGAACGCCGTGGACAGTTTTCAGCAAGTTGCAACATTGAAATGCAGAAATAAGCACTTTTCCATAAACAAGCTCTAAATCAAGTTTGAAGCACTCTGGATAAAAAACTGTTTTTGTTATGTTTATTCGAGATGTTATGAAAACACTGTAGACTGTTTTCAGCAAGTTACAACATTGAAATGCAGAAATAAGCACTTTTCCATGAACAAGCTCTAAATCATGTTTGAAGCACTCTGGATGTCCAATTTTTGCTGTGCTGTGTCTAGGTTGAGATGAAATGAACGCCGTGGACAGTTTTCAGCAAGTTGAAACATTGAAATGCAAAGATAAGCACTTTTCCATGAACAAGCTCTAAATCATGTTTGAAGCACTCTGGATAAAAAAATGTTTTTGTTATGTTTCTTCGAGATGTTATGAAAACACTGTAGACTGTTTTCAGCAAGTTACAACATTGAAATGCAGAAATAAGCACTTTTCCATAAACAAGCTCTAAATCAAGTTTGAAGCACTCTGGATAAAAACATGTTTTTGTTATGTTTATTCGAGATGTTATGAAAACACTGTAGACTGTTTACAGCAAGTCACAACATTGAAATGCAGAAATAAGCACTTTTCCATAAACAAAGCTCTAAATCATGTTTGATGCACTCTGGATGTCCAATTTTTGCTGTGCTGTGTCTAGGTTGAGATGAAATGAACGCCGTGGACAGTTTTCAGCAAGTTGCAACATTGAAATGCAGAAATAAGCACTTTTCCATAAACAAGCTCTAAATCAAGTTTGAAGCACTCTGGATAAAAACATGTTTTTGTTATGTTTATTCGAGATGTTATGAAAACACTGTAGATTTTTTTCAGCAAGTTACAACATTGAAATGCAGAAATAAGCACTTTTCCATAAACAAGCTCTAAATCATGTTTGATGCACTCTGGATATCCAATTTTTGCTGTGCTGTGTCTAGGTTGAGATGAAATGAACGCCGTGGACAGTTTTCAGCAAGTTGCAACATTGAAATGCAGAAATAAGCACTTTTCCATAAACAAGCTCTAAATCAAGTTTGAAGCACTCTGGATAAAAACATGTTTTTGTTATGTTTATTCGAGATGTTATGAAAACACTGTAGACTGTTTTCAGCAAGTCACAACATTGAAATGCAGAAATAAGCACTTTTCCATAAACAAGCTCTAAATCATGTTTGATGCACTCTGGATATCCAATTTTTGCTGTGCTGTGTCTAGGTTGAGATGAAATGAACGCCGTGGACAGTTTTCAGCAAGTTGCAACATTGAAATGCAGAAATAAGCACTTTTCCATAAACAAGCTCTAAATCAAGTTTGAAGCACTCTGGATAAAAAACTGTTTTTGTTATGTTTATTCGAGATGTTATGAAAACACTGTAGACTGTTTTCAGCAAGTTACAACATTGAAATGCAGAAATAAGCACTTTTCCATGAACAAGCTCTAAATCATGTTTGAAGCACTCTGGATGTCCAATTTTTGCTGTGCTGTGTCTAGGTTGAGATGAAATGAACGCCGTGGACAGTTTTCAGCAAGTTGCAACATTGAAATGCAGAAATAAGCACTTTTCCATAAACAAGCTCTAAATCAAGTTTGAAGCACTCTGGATAAAAAACATGTTTTTGTTATGTTTATTCGAGATGTTATGAAAACACTGTAGACTGTTTTCAGCAAGTTACAACATTGAAATGCAGAAATAAGCACTTTTCCATAAACAAGCTCTAAATCATGTTTGAATGCACTCTGGATATCCAATTTTTGCTGTGCTGTGTCTAGGTTGAGATGAAATGAACGCCGTGGACAGTTTTCAGCAAGTTGAAACATTGAAATGCAGAAATAAGCACTTTTCCATGAACAAGCTCTAAATCATGTTTGAATGCACTCTGGATATCCAATTTTTGCTGTGCTGTGTCTAGGTTGAGATGATATGAAACGCCGTGGACTGTTTTCAGCAAGTTACAACATTGAAATGCAGAAATAAGCACTTTTCCATAAACAAGCTCTAAATCAAGTTTGAAGCACTCTGGATAAAAACATGTTTTTGTTATGTTTATTCGAGATGTTATGAAAACACTGTAGACTGTTTTCAGCAAGTCACAACATTGAAATGCAGAAATAAGCACTTTTCCATAAACAAGCTCTAAATCATGTTTGATGCACTCTGGATATCCAATTTTTGCTGTGCTGTGTCTAGGTTGAGATGAAATGAACGCCGTGGACAGTTTTCAGCAAGTTGCAACATTGAAATGCAGAAATAAGCACTTTTCCATAAACAAGCTCTAAATCAATGTTTGATGCACTCTGGATAAACCAATGTTTTGTGTGCTGTGTCTAGTTCGAGATGTAATGAAACACCGTGGACAGTTTTCAGCAAGTTACAACATTGAAATGCAGAAATAAGCACTTTTCCATGAACAAGCTCTAAATCATGTTTGAAGCACTCTGGATGTCCAATTTTTGCTGTGCTGTGTCTAGGTTGAGATGAAATGAACGCCGTGGACAGTTTTCAGCAAGTTGCAACATTGAAATGCAAGAATAAGCACTTTTCCATAAACAAGCTCTAAATCAAGTTTGAAGCACTCTGGATAAAAAAATGTTTTTGTTATGTTTATTCGAGATGTTATGAAAACACTGTAGACTGTTTTCAGCAAGTTACAACATTGAAATGCAGAAATAAGCACTTTTCCATAAACAAAGCTCTAAATCATGTTTGATGCACTCTGGATGTCCAATTTTTGCTGTGCTGTGTCTAGGTTGAGATGAAATGAACGCCGTGGACAGTTTTCAGCAAGTTGCAACATTGAAATGCAGAAATAAGCACTTTTCCATAAACAAGCTCTAAATCATGTTTGAAGCACTCTGGATAAAAACATGTTTTGTTATGTTTATTCGAGATGTTATGAAAACACTGTAGACTGTTTTCAGCAAGTTACAACATTGAAATGCAGAAATAAGCACTTTTCCATAAACAAGCTCTAAATCATGTTTGATGCACTCTGGATATCCAATTTTTGCTGTGCTGTGTCTAGGTTGAGATGAAATGAACGCCGTGGACAGTTTTCAGCAAGTTGAAACATTGAAATGCAAAGATAAGCACTTTTCCATGAACAAGCTCTAAATCATGTTTGATGCACTCTGGATATCCAATTTTTGCTGTGCTGTGTCTAGGTTGAGATGAAATGAACGCCGTGGGCAGTTTTCAGCAAGTTGCAACATTGAAATGCAGAAATAAGCACTTTTCCATAAACAAGCTCTAAATCATGTTTGAAGCACTCTGGATAAAAAAATGTTTTTGTTATGTTTATTCGAGATGTTATGAAAACACTGTAGACTGTTTTCAGCAAGTTACAACATTGAAATGCAGAAATAAGCACTTTTCCATAAACAAGCTCTAAATCAAGTTTGAAGCACTCTGGATAAAAACATGTTTTTGTTATGTTTATTCGAGATGTTATGAAAACACTGTAGACTGTTTACAGCAAGTCACAACATTGAAATGCAGAAATAAGCACTTTTCCATAAACAAAGCTCTAAATCATGTTTGATGCACTCTGGATGTCCAATTTTTGCTGTGCTGTGTCTAGGTTGAGATGAAATGAACGCCGTGGACAGTTTCAGCAAGTTGAAACATTGAAATGCAAAAATAAGCACTTTTCCATAAACAAGCTCTAAATCATGTTTGAAGCACTCTGGATAAAAAAATGTTTTTGTTATGTTTCTTCGAGATGTTATGAAAACACTGTAGACTGTTTTCAGCAAGTTACAACATTGAAATGCAGAAATAAGCACTTTTCCATAAACAAGCTCTAAATCAAGTTTGAAGCACTCTGGATAAAAACATGTTTTTGTTATGTTTATTCGAGATGTTATGAAAACACTGTAGACTGTTTACAGCAAGTCACAACATTGAAATGCAGAAATAAGCACTTTTCCATAAACAAAGCTCTAAATCATGTTTGATGCACTCTGGATGTCCAATTTTTGCTGTGCTGTGTCTAGGTTGAGATGAAATGAACGCCGTGGACAGTTTTCAGCAAGTTGCAACATTGAAATGCAGAAATAAGCACTTTTCCATAAACAAGCTCTAAATCAAGTTTGAAGCACTCTGGATAAAAAACTGTTTTTGTTATGTTTATTCGAGATGTTATGAAAACACTGTAGACTGTTTTCAGCAAGTTACAACATTGAAATGCAGAAATAAGCACTTTTCCATGAACAAGCTCTAAATCATGTTTGAAGCACTCTGGATGTCCAATTTTTGCTGTGCTGTGTCTAGGTTGAGATGAAATGAACGCCGTGGACAGTTTTCAGCAAGTTGAAACATTGAAATGCAAAGATAAGCACTTTTCCATGAACAAGCTCTAAATCATGTTTGAAGCACTCTGGATAAAAAAATGTTTTTGTTATGTTTCTTCGAGATGTTATGAAAACACTGTAGACTGTTCTCAGCAAGTTACAACATTGAAATGCAGAAATAAGCACTTTTCCATAAACAAGCTCTAAATCAAGTTTGAAGCACTCTGGATAAAAACATGTTTTTGTTATGTTTATTCGAGATGTTATGAAAACACTGTAGACTGTTTACAGCAAGTCACAACATTGAAATGCAGAAATAAGCACTTTTCCATAAACAAGCTCTAAATCAAGTTTGAAGCACTCTGGATAAAAACATGTTTTTGTTATGTTTATTCGAGATGTTATGAAAACACTGTAGACTGTTTACAGCAAGTCACAACATTGAAATGCAGAAATAAGCACTTTTCCATAAACAAAGCTCTAAATCATGTTTGATGCACTCTGGATGTCCAATTTTTGCTGTGCTGTGTCTAGGTTGAGATGAAATGAACGCCGTGGACAGTTTTCAGCAAGTTGCAACATTGAAATGCAGAAATAAGCACTTTTCCATAAACAAGCTCTAAATCAAGTTTGAAGCACTCTGGATAAAAAACTGTTTTTGTTATGTTTATTCGAGATGTTATGAAAACACTGTAGACTGTTTTCAGCAAGTTACAACATTGAAATGCAGAAATAAGCACTTTTCCATGAACAAGCTCTAAATCATGTTTGAAGCACTCTGGATGTCCAATTTTTGCTGTGCTGTGTCTAGGTTGAGATGAAATGAACGCCGTGGACAGTTTTCAGCAAGTTGAAACATTGAAATGCAAAGATAAGCACTTTTCCATGAACAAGCTCTAAATCATGTTTGAAGCACTCTGGATAAAAAATGTTTTTGTTATGTTTCTTCGAGATGTTATGAAAACACTGTAGACTGTTTTCAGCAAGTTACAACATTGAAATGCAGAAATAAGCACTTTTCCATAAACAAGCTCTAAATCAAGTTTGAAGCACTCTGGATAAAAACATGTTTTTGTTATGTTTATTCGAGATGTTATGAAAACACTGTAGACTGTTTACAGCAAGTTACAACATTGAAATGCAGAAATAAGCACTTTTCCATGAACAAGCTCTAAATCATGTTTGAAGCACTCTGGATGTCCAATTTTTGCTGTGCTGTGTCTAGGTTGAGATGAAATGAACGCCGTGGACAGTTTTCAGCAAGTTGCAACATTGAAATGCAGAAATAAGCACTTTTCCATAAACAAGCTCTAAATCAAGTTTGAAGCACTCTGGATAAAAACATGTTTTTGTTATGTTTATTCGAGATGTTATGAAAACACTGTAGACTGTTTTCAGCAAGTCACAACATTGAAATGCAGAAATAAGCACTTTTCCATAAACAAGCTCTAAATCATGTTTGATGCACTCTGGATATCCAATTTTTGCTGTGCTGTGTCTAGGTTGAGATGAAATGAACGCCGTGGACAGTTTTCAGCAAGTTGCAACATTGAAATGCAGAAATAAGCACTTTTCCATAAACAAGCTCTAAATCAAGTTTGAAGCACTCTGGATAAAAAACTGTTTTTGTTATGTTTATTCGAGATGTTATGAAAACACTGTAGACTGTTTTCAGCAAGTTACAACATTGAAATGCAGAAATAAGCACTTTTCCATGAACAAGCTCTAAATCATGTTTGAAGCACTCTGGATGTCCAATTTTTGCTGTGCTGTGTCTAGGTTGAGATGAAATGAACGCCGTGGACAGTTTTCAGCAAGTTGAAACATTGAAATGCAAAGATAAGCACTTTTCCATGAACAAGCTCTAAATCATGTTTGAAGCACTCTGGATAAAAAAATGTTTTTGTTATGTTTCTTCGAGATGTTATGAAAACACTGTAGACTGTTTTCAGCAAGTTACAACATTGAAATGCAGAAATAAGCACTTTTCCATAAACAAGCTCTAAATCAAGTTTGAAGCACTCTGGATAAAAACATGTTTTTGTTATGTTTATTCGAGATGTTATGAAAACACTGTAGACTGTTTTCAGCAAGTCACAACATTGAAATGCAGAAATAAGCACTTTTCCATAAACAAGCTCTAAAATCATGTTTGATGCACTCTGGATATCCAATTTTTGCTGTGCTGTGTCTAGGTTGAGATGAAATGAACGCCGTGGACAGTTTTCAGCAAGTTGCAACATTGAAATGCAGAAATAAGCACTTTTCCATAAACAAGCTCCTAAATCATGTTTGATGCACTCTGGATATCCAATTTTTGCTGTGCTGTGTCTAGGTTGAGATGAAATGAACGCCGTGGGCAGTTTTCAGCAAGTTGCAACATTGAAATGCAGAAATAAGCACTTTTCCATGAACAAGCTCTAAATCATGTTTGAAGCACTCTGGATGTCCAATTTTTGCTGTGCTGTGTCTAGGTTGAGATGAAATGAACGCCGTGGACAGTTTTCAGCAAGTTGAAACATTGAAATGCAAAGATAAGCACTTTCCATAAACAAGCTCTAAATCATGTTTGAAGCACTCTGGATAAAAAAATGTTTTTGTTATGTTTATTCGAGATGTTATGAAAACACTGTAGACTGTTTTCAGCAAGTCACAACATTGAATGCAGAAATAAGCACTTTTCCATAAACAAAGCTCTAAATCATGTTTGATGCACTCTGGATGTCAATTTTTGCTGTGCTGTGTCTAGGTTGAGATGAAATGAACGCCGTGGACAGTTTTCAGCAAGTTGCAACATTGAAATGCAGAAATAAGCACTTTTCCATAAACAAGCTCTAAATCAAGTTTGAAGCACTCTGGATAAAAAAATGTTTTTGTTATGTTTATTCGAGATGTTATGAAAACACTGTAGGACTGTTTCAGCAAGTTCACAACATTGAAATGCAGAAATAAGCACTTTTCCATAAACAAGCTCTAAATCATGTTTGATGCACTCTGGATATCCAATTTTTGCTGTGCTGTGTCTAGGTTGAGATGAAATGAACGCCGTGGACAGTTTCAGCAAGTTGCAACATTGAATGCAGAAATAAGCACTTTTCCATAAACAAGCTCTAATCATGTTTGATGCACTCTGGATATCCAATTTTTGCTGTGCTGTGTCTAGGTTGAGATGAAATGAACGCCGTGGACAGTTTTCAGCAAGTTGCAACATTGAAATGCAGAAATAAGCACTTTTCCATAAACAAGCTCTAAATCAAGTTTGAAGCACTCTGGATAAAAAAATGTTTTTGTTATGTTTATTCGAGATGTTATGAAAACACTGTAGACTGTTTTCAGCAAGTCACAACATTGAAATGCAGAAATAAGCACTTTTCCATAAACAAGCTCTAAATCATGTTTGATGCACTCTGGATATCCAATTTTTGCTGTGCTGTGTCTAGGTTGAGATGAAATGAACGCCGTGGACAGTTTTCAGCAAGTTGCAAACATTGAAATGCAGAAATAAGCACTTTTCCATAAACAAGCTCCTAAATCATGTTTGATGCACTCTGGATATCCAATTTTTTGCTGTGCTGTGTCTAGGTTGAGATGAATGAACGCCGTGGGCAGTTTTCAGCAAGTTGCAACATTGAAATGCAGAAATAAGCACTTTTCCATGAACAAGCTCTAAATCATGTTTGAAGCACTCTGGATGTCCAATTTTTGCTGTGCTGTGTCTAGGTTGAGATGAAATGAACGCCGTGGACAGTTTTCAGCAAGTTGAAACATTGAAATGCAAAGAATAAGCACTTTTCCATAAACAAGCTCTAAATCAATGTTTGAAGCACTCTGGATAAAAAATGTTTTTGTTATGTTTATTCGAGATGTTATGAAAACACTGTAGACTGTTTTCAAGCAAGTTACAACATTGAAATGCAGAAATAAGCACTTTTCCATAAACAAAGCTCTAAATCATGTTTGATGCACTCTGGATGTTCAATTTTTGCTGTGCTGTGTCTAGGTTGAGATGAAATGAACCGCCGTGGACAGTTTTCAGCAAGTTGAAACATTGAAAATGCAAAAATAAGCACTTTTCCATAAACAAGCTCTAAATCCAAAGTTTTGAAGCACTCTGGATAAAAACATGTTTTTGTTTATGTTTATTCGAGATGTTATGAAAACACTGTAGACTGTTTTCAGCAAGTCACAACATTGAAATGCACGAAATAAGCAACTTTTCCATAAACAAGCTTCTAAATCATGTTTGAGCACTCTGGATGTCCAATTTTGCTGTGCTGTGTCTAGGTTGAGATGAAATGACGCCGTGGACAGTTTTCAGCAAGTTGCAACATTGAATGCAGAAATAAGCACTTTTCCATAAACAAGCTCTAAATCAAGTTGAAGCACTCTGGATAAAAAAATGTTTTTGTTATGTTTATTCGAGATGTTATGAAAACACTGTAGACTGTTTTCAGCAAGTTACAACATTGAAATGCAGAAATAAGCATTTTCCATAAACAAGCTCTAAATCATGTTTGATGCACTGGATTCCAATTTTTGCTGTGCTGTGTCTAGGTTGAGATGAAATGAAACGCCGTGGACAGTTTTCAGCAAGTTGCAACATTGAAATGCAGAAATAAGCACTTTTCCATAAACAAGCTCTAAATCATGTTTGAAGCACTCTGGATAAACAATGTTTTGTTATGTTTAGTTCGAGATGTTAATGAAACACTGTAGACTGTTTTCAGCAAGTTACAACATTGAAATGCAGAAATAAGCACTTTTCCATAAACAAGCTCTAAATCATGTTTGAAGCACTCTGGATAAAAAAATGTTTTTGTTATGTTTATTCGAGATGTTATGAAAACACTGTAGACTGTTTTCAGCAAGTTACAACATTGAAATGCAGAAATAAGCACTTTTCCATAAACAAGCTCTAAATCATGTTTGATGCACTCTGGATATCCAATTTTTGCTGTGCTGTGTCTAGGTTGAGATGAAATGAACGCCGTGGACAGTTTTCAGCAAGTTGCAACATTGAAATGCAGAAATAAGCACTTTTCCATAAACAAGCTCTAAATCATGTTTGATGCACTCTGGATATCCAATTTTTGCTGTGCTGTGATCTAGGTTGAGATGAAATGAACGCCGTGGACAGTTTTCAGCAAGTTGCACATTGAAATGCAGAAATAAGCACTTTTCCATAAACAAGCTCTAATCAAGTTTGAAGCACTCTGGATAAAAACATGTTTTGTTATGTTTATTCGAGATGTTATGAAAACCACTGTAGACTGTTTTCAGCAAGTCACAACATTGAAATGCAGAAATAAGCACTTTTCCATAAACAAGCTCTAAAATCATGTTTTGAGCACTCTGGATATCCAATGTTTTGCTGTGCTGTGTCTAGGTTGAGATGAAAGGAAACGCGGTGACGTTTTCAGCAAGTTGACAACATTGAAATGCAGAAATAAGCACTTTTCCAAACAAGCTCTAAATCATGTTGATGCACTCTGGATATCCAATTTTTGCTGTGCTGTGTCTAGGTTGAGATGAAATGAACGCCGTGGGCAGTTTTCAGCAAGTTGCAACCATTGAAATGCAGAAATAACTTTTCCATGAACAAGCTCTAAATCATGTTTGAAGCACTCTGGATGTCCAATTTTTGCTGTGCATGTGTCTAGGTTGAGATGAAATGAACGCGTGGACAGTTTTCAGAAAGTTGAAAACATTGAAATGCAAAGATAAGCACTTTTCCATAAACAAGCTCTAAATCAGTTTGAAGCACTCTGGATAAAAAATGTTTTTTGTTATGTTATTCGAGATGTTATTGAAAACACTGTAGACTGTTTCAGCAAGTTACAACATTGAAATGCAGAAATAAGCACTTTTCCATAAAACCAAGCTCTAAATCATGTTTGATGCACTCTGGAGTCCAATTTTTGACTGTGCTGGTCTAGGTTGAGATGAAATGAACGCCGTGGACAGTCTTCAGCAAGTTTCGCCAACAATTGAAATGCAGAAATAAGCACTTTTCCTAAACAAGCCTCTAATCAAGTTTGAAGGCACTCTGGATAAAAACCGTTTTTTTTTTTTTTGGTTTTTTTTTTTTTATTTGGGTACTTTATGCGAAGATGTTATGAAAACACTGTAGACTGTTTTCAGCAAGTTACAACATTGAAATGCAGAAATAAGCACTTTTCCATAAACAAGCTCTAAATCATGTTTGATGCACTCTGGATATCCAATTTTTGCTGTGCTGTGTCTAGGTTGAGATGAAATGAACGCCGTGGACAGTTTTCAGCAAGTTGCAACATTGAAATGCAGAAATAAGCACTTTTCCATAAACAAGCTCTAAATCATGTTTGATGCACTCTGGATATCCAATTTTTGCTGTGCTGTGTCTAGGTTGAGATGAAATGAACGCCGTGGACAGTTTTCAGCAAGTTGCAACATTGAAATGCAGAAATAAGCACTTTTCCATAAACAAGCTCTAAATCAAGTTTGAAGCACTCTGGATAAAAAATGTTTTTGTTATGTTTATTCGAGATGTTATGAAAACACTGTAGACTGTTTTCAGCAAGTTACAACATTGAAATGCAGAAATAAGCACTTTTCCATAAACAAGCTCTAAATCATGTTTGATGCACTCTGGATGTCCAATTTTTGCTGTGCTGTGTCTAGGTTGAGATGAAATGAACGCCGTGGACAGTTTTCAGCAAGTTGCAACATTGAAATGCAGAAATAAGCACTTTTCCATAAACAAGCTCTAAATCATGTTTGAAGCACTCTGGATAAAAAATGTTTTTGTTATGTTTATTCGAGATGTTATGAAAACACTGTAGACTGTTTTCAGCAAGTTACAACATTGAAATGCAGAAATAAGCACTTTTCCATAAACAAGCTCTAAATCATGTTTGATGCACTCTGGATATCCAATTTTTGCTGTGCTGTGTCTAGGTTGAGATGAAATGAACGCCGTGGACAGTTTTCAGCAAGTTGCAACATTGAAATGCAGAAATAAGCACTTTTCCATAAACAAGCTCTAAATCATGTTTGAAGCACTCTGGATAAAAAATTTTTTGTTATGTTTAGTTCGAGATGTTATGAAACACTGTAGGACTGTTTTCAGCAAGTTACAACATTGAAATGCAGAAATAAGCACTTTTCCATAACAAGCTCTAAATCATGTTTGATGCACTCTGGATGTCCAATTTTTGCTGTGCTGTGTCTAGGTTGAGATGAAATGAACGCCGTGGACAGTTTTCAGCAAGTTGAAACATTGAAATGCAGAAATAAGCACTTTTCCATAAACAAGCTCTAAATCATGTTTGAAGCACTCTGGATAAAAAAATGTTTTTGTTATGTTTATTCGAGATGTTATGAAAACACTGTAGACTGTTTTCAGCAAGTTACAACATTGAAATGCAGAAATAAGCACTTTTCCATAAACAAGCTCTAAATCATGTTTGATGCACTCTGGATGTCCAATTTTTGCTGTGCTGTGTCTAGGTTGAGATGAAATGAACGCCGTGGACAGTTTTCAGCAAGTTGCAACATTGAAATGCAGAAATAAGCACTTTTCCATAAACAAGCTCTAAATCATGTTTGAAGCACTCTGGATAAAAAATGTTTTTGTTATGTTTTATTCGAGATGTTATGAAAACACTGTAGACTGTTTCAGCAAGTTCACAACATTGAAATGCAGAAATAAGCACTTTTCCATAAACAAGCTCTAAAATCATGTTTGATGCACTCTGGATATACATGTTTGCTGTTATGTGTCTAGGTCGAGATGTAATGAAACGCCGTGGACATGTTTACAGCAAGTTACAACATTGAAATGCAGAAATAAGCACTTTTCCATAAACAAAGCTCTAAATCATGTTTGATGCACTCTGGATTCCAATTTTTGCTGTGGCTGTGTCTAGGTTGAGATGAAATGAACGCCGTGGACAGTTTTCAGCAAGTTGCAAACATTGAAATGCAGAAATAAGCACTTTTCCATAAACAAGCTCTAAATCAAGTTTGAAGCACTCTGGATAAAAAAATGTTTTTGTTATGTTTATTCGAGATGTTATGAAACACTGTACTTGTTTTCAGCAAGTCTACAACATTGAAATGCAAGAAATAAGCACTTTTCCATAAACAAGCTCTAAATCATGTTTGAATGCACTCTGGATATCCAATTTTTGCTGTGCTGTGTCTAGGTTGAGATGAATGAACGCCCGTGGACCGTTTCAGCAAGTTGCAACATTGAAATGCAGAAATAAGCACTTTTCCATAAACAAGCATCTAAATCAAGTTTGAAGCACTCTGGATTAAAAACATGTTTTTGTTATGTTTATTCGAGATGTTATGAAAACACTGTAATTGTTTCAGCAAGTTACAAACATTGAAATGCAGAAATAAGCACTTTTCCATAAACAAGCTCTAAATCATGTTTGATGCACTCTGATATCCAATTTTTGCTGTGCTGTGTCTAGGTTGAGATGAAATGAACGCCGTGGACAGTTTTCAGCAAGTTGAAACATTGAATGCAAAGATAAGCACTTTCCATAAACAAGCTCTAAATCAATGTTTGAAGCACTCTGGATAAAAAAAATGTTTTTGTTATGTTATTCGAGATGTTATGAAAACACTGTGAACTGTTTTCAAGCAGTACAACATTGAAATGCAGAAATAAGCACTTTTCCATAAACAAGCTCTAAATCATGTTTGATAGCCTCTGGATGTCCAATTTTTGCTGTGGCTGTGTCTAGGTGAGATGAAATGAACGCCGTGGACATTTTCAGCAAGTTGAAACATTGAAATGCAAAAATAAGCACTTTCCATAAACAAGCTCTAAATCATGTTTGAAGCACTCTGGATAACAAAAACTGTTTTTGTGTATGTTTATTCGAGATGTTAATGAAAAACACTGTAGACTGTTTTCAGCAAGTTACAACATTGAATCAGAAATAAGCACTTTTCCATAACAGCTCTAAATCAATGTTTGAAGCACTCTGGATATCCAATTTTTGCTGTGCTGTGTCTAGTTGAGATGAAATGAACGCAGTGGACAGTTTTCAGCAAGGTTGAAACATTGAAATGCAAAGATAAGCACTTTTCCATAGAACAACTCTAAATCATGTTTAAGCACTCTGGATAAAAAAATGTTTTTGTTATGTTTATTCGAGATGTTATGAAAACACTGTAGACTGTTTTCAGCAAGTTACAACATTGAAATGCAGAAATAAGCACTTTTCCATAAACAAGCTCTAAATCATGTTTGATGCACTCTGGATATCCAATTTTTGCTGTGCTGTGTCTAGGTTGAGATGAAATGAACGCCGTGGACAGTTTTCAGCAAGTTGCAACATTGAAATGCAAAATAAGCACTTTTCCATAAACAAGCTCTAAATCATGTTTGAAGCACTCTGGATAAAAACATGTTTTTGTTATGTTTATTCGAGATGTTATGAAAACACTGTAGACTGTTTTCAGCAAGTTACAACATTGAAATGCAGAAATAAGCACTTTTCCATAAACAAGCTCTAAATCATGTTTGAAGCACTCTGGATATCCAATTTTTGCTGTGCTGTGTCTAGGTTGAGATGAAATGAACGCCGTGGACAGTTTTCAGCAAGTTGCAACATTGAAATGCAGAAATAAGCACTTTTCCATAAACAAGCTCTAAATCATGTTTGATGCACTCTGGAATACCACTTTTTGCTGTGCTGTGTCTAGGTTGAGATTTGAAATGAACGCCGTGGAGTTTTCAGCAAGTTGAAACATTGAAATGCAAAATAAGCACTTTTCCATAAACAAGCTCTAAATCATGTTTGAAGCACTCTGGATATCCAATTTTTGCTGATGTGTCTGGTCGAGATGAAATGAACGCCGTGGACAGGTTTTTCAGCAGAGTTGCAACATTGAAATGCAGAAATAAGCACTTTTCCATAAACAAGCTCTAAATCAAGTTTGAAGCACTCTGGATAAAAACATGTTTTTGTTATGTTTATTCGAGATGTTATGAAAACACTGTAGACTGTTTTCAGCAAGTACAACATTGAAATGCAGAAATAAGCACCTTTCCATAAACAAAGCTCTAAATCATGTTTGATGCACTCTGGATGTCCAATTTTTGCTGTGCTGTGTCTAGGTTGAGATGAAATGAACGCCGTGGACAGTTTTCAGCAAGTTGCAACATTGAAATGCAGAAATAAGCACTTTTCCATAAACAAGCTCTAAATCATGTTTGAAGCACTCTGGATAAAAAATGTTTTTGTTATGTTTATTCGAGATGTTATGAAAACACTGTAGACTGTTTTCAGCAAGTTACAACATTGAAATGCAGAAATAAGCACTTTTCCATAAACAAGCTCTAAATCATGTTTGAAGCACTCTGGATGTCCAATTTTTGCTGTGCTGTGTCTAGGTTGAGATGAAATGAACGCCGTGGACAGTTTTCAGCAAGTTGCAACATTGAAATGCAGAAATAAGCACTTTTCCATAAACAAGCTCTAAATCAAGTTTGAAGCACTCTGGATAAAAACATGTTTTTGTTATGTTTATTCGAGATGTTATGAAAACACTGTAGACTGTTTTCAGCAAGTTACAACATTGAAATGCAGAAATAAGCACTTTTCCATAAACAAGCTCTAAATCATGTTTGATGCACTCTGGATATCCAATTTTTGCTGTGCTGTGTCTAGGTTGAGATGAAATGAACGCCGTGGACAGTTTTCAGCAAGTTGCAACATTGAAATGCAGAAATAAGCACTTTTCCATAAACAAGCTCTAAATCATGTTTGATGCACTCTGGATATCCAATTTTTGCTGTGCTGTGTCTAGGTTGAGATGAAATGAAACGCCGTGGACAGTTTTCAGCAAGTTGAAACATTGAAATGCAGAAATAAGCACTTTTCCATAAACAAGCTCTAAATCATGTTTGAAGCACTCTGGATAAAAAATGTTTTTGTTATGTTTATTCGAGATGTTATGAAAACACTGTAGACTGTTTTCAGCAAGTTACAACATTGAAATGCAGAAATAAGCACTTTTCCATAAACAAGCTCTAAATCATGTTTGATGCACTCTGGATATCCAATTTTTGCTGTGCTGTGTCTAGGTTGAGATGAAATGAACGCCGTGGACAGTTTTCAGCAAGTTGCAACATTGAAAATGCAGAAAATAAGCACTTTTCCATAAACAAGCTCTAAATCAAGTTTGAAGCACTCTGGATAAAAAACTGTTTTTGTTATGTTTATTCGAGATGTTATGAAAACACTGTAGACTGTTTTCAGCAAGTTACAACATTGAAATGCAGAAATAAGCACTTTTCCATAAACAAGCTCTAAATCATGTTTGAAGCACTCTGGATGTCCAATTTTTGCTGTGCTGTGTCTAGGTTGAGATGAAATGAACGCCGTGGACAGTTTTCAGCAAGTTGCAACATTGAAATGCAGAAATAAGCACTTTTCCATAAACAAGCTCTAAATCAAGTTTGAAGCACTCTGGATAAAAACATGTTTTTGTTATGTTTATTCGAGATGTTATGAAAACACTGTAGACTGTTTTCAGCAAGTTACAACATTGAAATGCAGAAATAAGCACTTTTCCATAAACAAGCTCTAAATCATGTTTGATGCACTCTGGATATCCAATTTTTGCTGTGCTGTGTCTAGGTTGAGATGAAATGAACGCCGTGGACAGTTTTCAGCAAGTTGCAACATTGAAATGCAGAAATAAGCACTTTTCCATAAACAAGCTCTAAATCATGTTTGATGCACTCTGGATATCCAATTTTTGCTGTGCTGTGTCTAGGTTGAGATGAAATGAACGCCGTGGACAGTTTTCAGCAAGTTGCAACATTGAAATGCAGAAATAAGCACTTTTCCATAAACAAGCTCTAAATCATGTTTGAAGCACTCTGGATAAAAAAATGTTTTTGTTATGTTTATTCGAGATGTTATGAAAACACTGTAGACTGTTTTCAGCAAGTTACAACATTGAAATGCAGAAATAAGCACTTTTCCATAAACAAGCTCTAAATCATGTTTGATGCACTCTGGATATCCAATTTTTGCTGTGCTGTGTCTAGGTTGAGATGAAATGAACGCCGTGGACAGTTTTCAGCAAGTTGCAACATTGAAATGCAGAAATAAGCACTTTTCCATAAACAAGCTCTAAATCATGTTTGATGCACTCTGGATAAAAAATGTTTTTGTTATGTTTATTCGAGATGTTATGAAAACACTGTAGACTGTTTTCAGCAAGTTACAACATTGAAATGCAGAAATAAGCACTTTTCCATAAACAAGCTCTAAATCATGTTTGATGCACTCTGGATATCCAATTTTTGCTGTGCTGTGTCTAGGTTGAGATGAAATGAACGCCGTGGACAGTTTTCAGCAAGTTGCAACATTGAAATGCAGAAATAAGCACTTTTCCATAAACAAGCTCTAAATCATGTTTGAAGCACTCTGGATAAAAAATGTTTTTGTTATGTTTCTTCGAGATGTTATGAAAACACTGTAGACTGTTTTCAGCAAGTTACAACATTGAAATGCAGAAATAAGCACTTTTCCATAAACAAGCTCTAAATCAAGTTTGAAGCACTCTGGATAAAAACATGTTTTTGTTATGTTTATTCGAGATGTTATGAAACACTGTAGACTGTTTTACAGCAAGTCACAACATTGAAATGCAGAAATAAGCACTTTTCCATAAACAAAGCTCTAAATCATGTTTGATGCACTCTGGATGTCCAATTTTTGCTGTGCTGTGTCTAGGTTGAGATGAAATGAACGCCGTGGACAGTTTTCAGCAAGTTGCAACATTGAAATGCAGAAATAAGCACTTTTCCATAAACAAGCTCTAAATCATGTTTGAAGCACTCTGGATAAAAAATGTTTTTGTTATGTTTATTCGAGATGTTATGAAAACACTGTAGACTGTTTTCAGCAAGTTACAACATTGAAATGCAGAAATAAGCACTTTTCCATAAACAAGCTCTAAATCATGTTTGATGCACTCTGGATATCCAATTTTTGCTGTGCTGTGTCTAGGTTGAGATGAAATGAACGCCGTGGACAGTTTTCAGCAAGTTGCAACATTGAAATGCAGAAATAAGCACTTTTCCATAAACAAGCTCTAAATCATGTTTGAAGCACTCTGGATAAAAAATGTTTTTGTTATGTTTATTCGAGATGTTATGAAAACACTGTAGACTGTTTTCAGCAAGTTACAACATTGAAATGCAGAAATAAGCACTTTTCCATAAACAAGCTCTAAATCATGTTTGATGCACTCTGGATATCCAATTTTTGCTGTGCTGTGTCTAGGTTGAGATGAAATGAACGCCGTGGACAGTTTTCAGCAAGTTGCAACATTGAAATGCAGAAATAAGCACTTTTCCATAAACAAGCTCTAAATCATGTTTGAAGCACTCTGGATAAAAAATGTTTTTGTTATGTTTATTCGAGATGTTATGAAAACACTGTAGACTGTTTTCAGCAAGTTACAACATTGAAATGCAGAAATAAGCACTTTTCCATAAACAAGCTCTAAATCATGTTTGATGCACTCTGGATATCCAATTTTTGCTGTGCTGTGTCTAGGTTGAGATGAAATGAACGCCGTGGACAGTTTTCAGCAAGTTGCAACATTGAAATGCAGAAATAAGCACTTTTCCATAAACAAGCTCTAAATCATGTTTGATGCACTCTGGATATCCAATTTTTGCTGTGCTGTGTCTAGGTTGAGATGAAATGAACGCCGTGGACAGTTTTCAGCAAGTTGCAACATTGAAATGCAGAAATAAGCACTTTTCCATAAACAAGCTCTAAATCATGTTTGAAGCACTCTGGATAAAAAATGTTTTTGTTATGTTTATTCGAGATGTTATGAAAACACTGTAGACTGTTTTCAGCAAGTTACAACATTGAAATGCAGAAATAAGCACTTTTCCATAAACAAGCTCTAAATCATGTTTGATGCACTCTGGATATCCAATTTTTGCTGTGCTGTGTCTAGGTTGAGATGAAATGAACGCCGTGGACAGTTTTCAGCAAGTTGCAACATTGAAATGCAGAAATAAGCACTTTTCCATAAACAAGCTCTAAATCATGTTTGATGCACTCTGGATATCCAATTTTTGCTGTGCTGTGTCTAGGTTGAGATGAAATGAACGCCGTGGACAGTTTTCAGCAAGTTGCAACATTGAAATGCAGAAATAAGCACTTTTCATAAACAAGCTCTAAATCATGTTTGAAGCACTCTGGATGTCCAATTTTTGCTGTGCTGTGTCTAGGTTGAGATGAAATGAACGCCGTGGACAGTTTTCAGCAAGTTGAAACATTGAAATGCAGAAATAAGCACTTTTCCATAAACAAGCTCTAAATCATGTTTGAAGCACTCTGGATAAAAAATGTTTTTGTTATGTTTATTCGAGATGTTATGAAAACACTGTAGACTGTTTTCAGCAAGTTACAACATTGAAATGCAGAAATAAGCACTTTTCCATAAACAAGCTCTAAATCATGTTTGAAGCACTCTGGATGTCCAATTTTTGCTGTGCTGTGTCTAGGTTGAGATGAAATGAACGCCGTGGACAGTTTTCAGCAAGTTGCAACATTGAAATGCAGAAATAAGCACTTTTCCATAAACAAGCTCTAAATCAAGTTTGAAGCACTCTGGATAAAAACATGTTTTTGTTATGTTTATTCGAGATGTTATGAAAACACTGTAGACTGTTTTCAGCAAGTTACAACATTGAAATGCAGAAATAAGCACTTTTCCATAAACAAGCTCTAAATCATGTTTGATGCACTCTGGATATCCAATTTTTGCTGTGCTGTGTCTAGGTTGAGATGAAATGAACGCCGTGGACAGTTTTCAGCAAGTTGCAACATTGAAATGCAGAAATAAGCACTTTTCCATAAACAAGCTCTAAATCATGTTTGATGCACTCTGGATATCCAATTTTTGCTGTGCTGTGTCTAGGTTGAGATGAAATGAACGCCGTGGACAGTTTTCAGCAAGTTGCAACATTGAAATGCAGAAATAAGCACTTTTCCATAAACAAGCTCTAAATCATGTTTGAAGCACTCTGGATAAAAAAATGTTTTTGTTATGTTTATTCGAGATGTTATGAAAACACTGTAGACTGTTTTCAGCAAGTTACAACATTGAAATGCAGAAATAAGCACTTTTCCATAAACAAGCTCTAAATCATGTTTGATGCACTCTGGATATCCAATTTTTGCTGTGCTGTGTCTAGGTTGAGATGAAATGAACGCCGTGGACAGTTTTCAGCAAGTTGCAACATTGAAATGCAGAAATAAGCACTTTTCCATAAACAAGCTCTAAATCATGTTTGAAGCACTCTGGATAAAAAATGTTTTGTTATGTTTCTTCGAGATGTTATGAAAACACTGTAGACTGTTTTCAGCAAGTTACAACATTGAAATGCAGAATAAGCACTTTTCCATAAACAAGCTCTAAATCAAGTTTGAAGCACTCTGGATAAAAACATGTTTTTGTTATGTTTATTCGAGATGTTATGAAAACACTGTAGACTGTTTTCAGCAAGTCACAACATTGAAATGCAGAAATAAGCACTTTTCCATAAACAAGCTCTAAATCATGTTTGATGCACTCTGGATGTCCAATTTTTGCTGTGCTGTGTCTAGGTTGAGATGAAATGAACGCCGTGGACAGTTTTCAGCAAGTTGCAACATTGAAATGCAGAAATAAGCACTTTTCCATAAACAAGCTCTAAATCAAGTTTGAAGCACTCTGGATAAAAAAATGTTTTGTTATGTTTATTCGAGATGTTATGAAAACACTGTAGACTGTTTTCAGCAAGTTACAACATTGAAATGCAGAAATAAGCACTTTTCCATAAACAAGCTCTAAATCATGTTTGAAGCACTCTGGATGTCCAATTTTTGCTGTGCTGTGTCTAGGTTGAGATGAAATGAACGCCGTGGACAGTTTTCAGCAAGTTGAAACATTGAAATGCAGAAATAAGCACTTTTCCATAAACAAGCTCTAAATCATGTTTGAAGCACTCTGGATAAAAAATGTTTTTGTTATGTTTATTCGAGATGTTATGAAAACACTGTAGACTGTTTTCAGCAAGTTACAACATTGAAATGCAGAAATAAGCACTTTTCCATAAACAAGCTCTAAATCATGTTTGATGCACTCTGGATGTCCAATTTTTGCTGTGCTGTGTCTAGGTTGAGATGAAATGAACGCCGTGGACAGTTTTCAGCAAGTTGCAACATTGAAATGCAGAAATAAGCACTTTTCCATAAACAAGCTCTAAATCATGTTTGAAGCACTCTGGATAAAAACATGTTTTTGTTATGTTTATTCGAGATGTTATGAAAACACTGTAGACTGTTTTCAGCAAGTCACAACATTGAAATGCAGAAATAAGCACTTTTCCATAAACAAGCTCTAAATCATGTTTGATGCACTCTGGATATCCAATTTTTGCTGTGCTGTGTCTAGGTTGAGATGAAATGAACGCCGTGGACAGTTTTCAGCAAGTTGCAACATTGAAATGCAGAAATAAGCACTTTTCCATAAACAAGCTCTAAATCATGTTTGATGCACTCTGGATATCCAATTTTTGCTGTGCTGTGTCTAGGTTGAGATGAAATGAACGCCGTGGACAGTTTTCAGCAAGTTGAAACATTGAAATGCAGAAATAAGCACTTTTCCATAAACAAGCTCTAAATCATGTTTGAAGCACTCTGGATAAAAAAATGTTTTTGTTATGTTTATTCGAGATGTTATGAAAACACTGTAGACTGTTTTCAGCAAGTTACAACATTGAAATGCAGAAATAAGCACTTTTCCATAAACAAGCTCTAAATCATGTTTGATGCACTCTGGATATCCAATTTTTGCTGTGCTGTGTCTAGGTTGAGATGAAATGAACGCCGTGGACAGTTTTCAGCAAGTTGCAACATTGAAATGCAGAAATAAGCACTTTTCCATAAACAAGCTCTAAATCATGTTTGAAGCACTCTGGATATCCAATTTTTGCTGTGCTGTGTCTAGGTTGAGATGTAATGAAACGACTGTGGACAGTTTTCAGCAAGTTGACAACATTGAAATGCAGAAATAAGCACTTTTCCATAAACAAGCTCTAAATCATGTTTGAAGCACTCTGGATAAAAAATGTTTTTTGTTATGTTTATTCGAGATGTTATGAAAACACTGTAGACTGTTTTCAGCAAGTTACAACATTGAAATGCAGAAATAAGCACTTTTCCATAAACAAGCTCTAAATCATGTTTGATGCACTCTGGATGTCCAATTTTTGCTGTGCTGTGTCTAGGTTGAGATGAAATGAACGCCGTGGACAGTTTTCAGCAAGTTGCAACATTGAAATGCAGAAATAAGCACTTTTCCATAAACAAGCTCTAAATCATGTTTGAAGCACTCTGGATAAAAAATGTTTTTGTTATGTTTATTCGAGATGTTATGAAACACTGTAGACTGTTTTCAGCAAGTTACAACATTGAAATGCAGAAATAAGCACTTTTCCATAAACAAGCTCTAAATCATGTTTGATGCACTCTGGATATCCAATTTTTGCTGTGCTGTGTCTAGGTTGAGATGAAATGAACGCCGTGGACAGTTTTCAGCAAGTTGACAACATTGAAATGCAGAAATAAGCACTTTTCCATAAACAAGCTCTAAATCATGTTTGATGCACTCTGGATATCCAATTTTTGCTGTGCTGTGTCTAGGTTGAGATGAAATGAACGCCGTGGACAGTTTTCAGCAAGTTGCAACATTGAAATGCAGAAATAAGCACTTTTCCATAAACAAGCTCTAAATCATGTTTGAAGCACTCTGGATAAAAAATGTTTTTGTTATGTTTATTCGAGATGTTATGAAAACACTGTAGGACTGTTTTCAGCAAGTCACAACATTGAAATGCAGAAATAAGCACTTTTCCATAAACAAGCTCTAAATCATGTTTGATGCACTCTGGATATCCAATTTTTGCTGTGCTGTGTCTAGGTTGAGATGAAATGAACGCCGTGGACAGTTTTCAGCAAGTTGCAACATTGAAATGCAGAAATAAGCACTTTTCCATAAACAAGCTCTAAATCATGTTTGAATGCACTTGGATAAAAAATGTTTTGTTATGTTTATTCGAGATGTTATGAAAACACTGTAGACTGTTTTCAGCAAGTTACAACATTGAAATGCAGAAATAAGCACTTTTCCATGAACAAGCTCTAATCATGTTTGAAGCACTCTGGATGTCCAATTTTTGCTGTGCTGTGTCTAGGTTGAGATGAAATGAACGCCGTGGACAGTTTTCAGCAAGTTGAAACATTGAAATGCAAAATAAGCACTTTTCCATAAACAAGCTCTAAATCATGTTTGAAGCACTCTGGATAAAAAAATGTTTTTGTTATGTTTATTCGAGATGTTATGAAAACACTGTAGACTGTTTTCAGCAAGTTACAACATTGAAATGCAGAAATAAGCACTTTTCCATAAACAAGCTCTAAATCATGTTTGATGCACTCTGGATATCCAATTTTTGCTGTGCTGTGTCTAGGTTGAGATGAAATGAACGCCGTGGACAGTTTTCAGCAAGTTGCAAACATTGAAATGCAGAAATAAGCACTTTTCCATAAACAAGCTCTAAATCATGTTTGAAGCACTCTGGATAAAAAATGTTTTTGTTATGTTTATTCGAGATGTTATGAAAACACTGTAGACTGTTTTCAGCAAGTTACAACATTGAAATGCAGAAATAAGCACTTTTCCATAAACAAGCTCTAAATCATGTTTGATGCACTCTGGATATCCAATTTTTGCTGTGCTGTGTCTAGGTTGAGATGAAATGAACGCCGTGGACAGTTTTCAGCAAGTTGAAACATTGAAATGCAGAAATAAGCACTTTTCCATAAACAAGCTCTAAATCATGTTTGATGCACTCTGGATATCCAATTTTTGCTGTGCTGTGTCTAGGTTGAGATGAAATGAACGCCGTGGACAGTTTTCAGCAAGTTGCAACATTGAAATGCAAAATAAGCACTTTTCCATAAACAAGCTCTAAATCATGTTTGAAGCACTCTGGATAAAAAATGTTTTTGTTATGTTTATTCGAGATGTTATGAAAACACTGTAGACTGTTTTCAGCAAGTTACAACATTGAAATGCAGAAATAAGCACTTTTCCATAAACAAGCTCTAAATCATGTTTGATGCACTCTGGATGTCCAATTTTTGCTGTGCTGTGTCTAGGTTGAGATGAAATGAACGCCGTGGACAGTTTTCAGCAAGTTGAAACATTGAAATGCAGAAATAAGCACTTTTCCATAAACAAGCTCTAAATCATGTTTGAAGCACTCTGGATAAAAATGTTTTTGTTATGTTTATTCGAGATGTAATGAAACACCTGTAGACTGTTTTCAGCAAGTTACAACATTGAAATGCAGAAATAAGCACTTTTCCATAAACAAGCTCTAAATCATGTTTGAATGCACTCTGGATATAAAATTTTTGCTGTTATGTGTTATTCGAGATGTAATGAAACGACTGTAGGACTGTTTTCAGCAAGTTACAACATTGAAATGCAGAAATAAGCACTTTTCCATAAACAAGCTCTAAATCATGTTTGATGCACTCTGGATATCCAATTTTTTGCTGTGCTGTGTCTAGGTTGAGATGAAATGAACGCCGTGGACAGTTTTCAGCAAGTTGCAACATTGAAATGCAGAAATAAGCACTTTTCCATAAACAAGCTCTAAATCATGTTTGAAGCACTCTGGATAAAAAATGTTTTTGTTATGTTTATTCGAGATGTTATGAAAACACTGTAGACTGTTTTCAGCAAGTTACAACATTGAAATGCAGAAATAAGCACTTTTCCATAAACAAGCTCTAAATCATGTTTGATGCACTCTGGATATCCAATTTTTGCTGTGCTGTGTCTAGGTTGAGATGAAATGAACGCCGTGGACAGTTTTCAGCAAGTTGCAAACATTGAAATGCAGAAATAAGCACTTTTTCCATAACCAGCCTCTAAATCAATGTTTGAAGCACTCGGGAATAAAAAATTTTTTGTTATGTTTATTCGAGATGTTATTGAAAACCACTTGTAGGACTGTTAAGCAAGTCACAACATTTGAACATGCAGAAATAAGCACATTTTCCATAAACAATCTAAATCATGTTTGATGCACTCTGGATGTCCAATTTTTGCTGTGCTGTGTCTAGGTTGAGATGAATATGAACGCCTGTGCGACAGTTTTCAGGCAAGTTGCAACATGAAATGCCAGAAATAAGCACTTTTCCATAAACAAGCTCTAAATCAATGTTTGAAGCACTCTGGAATAAAAAAATGTTTTTGTATGTTTATTCGAGGATGTTAATGAAAACACCTGGTGAGACTGTTTTCAGCAAGTTTACCAACATTGAAATGCAGAAATAAGCACTTTTCCATAAACAAGCTCTAAATCATGTTGATGCACTCTGGATGTCCAATTTTTGCTGTGCTGTGTCTAGGTTGAGATGAAATGACCGCCGTGGACAGTTTTTTCAGCAAGTTGCAACATTGAAATGCAGAAATAAGCACTTTTCCATAAACCAGCTCTAAATCATGTTTGAAGCACTCTGGAAAAAAATGTTTTTGTTATGTTATTCGAGATGTTATGAAACACTGTAGACTGTTTTCAGCAAGTTACAACATTGAAATGCAGAAATAGCACTTTTCCATAACAAGCTCTAAATCATGTTTGATGCACTCTGGATATCCAATTTTGCTGTGCTGTGTCTAGGTTGAGATGAAATGAACGCCGTGGACAGTTTTCAGCAAGTTGCAACATTGAAATGCAGAAATAAGCACTTTCCATAAACAAGCTCTAAATCATGTTTGATGCACTCTGGATATTCCAATTTTGCTG
>NW_022264368.1:0-30286 GCF_002021735.2 Oncorhynchus kisutch
TGTTAACCCATCAACACCACTGAGAGAGGGGGTAGATAGTAGTACTATGTGGGCTAGTGTTAACCATCAACACCACTGAGAGAGAGGGGTTAGATAGTAGTACTATGTGGGCTAGTGTAACCCATCAACACCACTGGGAGAGAGGGGTAGATAGTAGTACTATGTGGGCTAGTGTTAACCCATCAACACCACTGAGAGAGAGAGGGTAGATAGTAGTACTATGTGGCTAGTGTTAACCCATCAACACCACTGGGAGAAGGGTAGATAGTAGTACTATGTGGGCTAGTGTTAACCCATCAACACACTGGGAGAGAGGGTAGATAGTAGTACTATGTGGGCTAGTGTTAACCCATCACACCACTGGGAGAGAGGGGGTAGATAGTAGTACTATGTGGGCTAGTGTTAACCCATCAACACCACTGGGAGAGAGGGGGTAGAGAGTAGTACTATGTGGGCTAGTGTTAACCCCATCAACACCACTGGGAGAGAGGGGTATAGATATTAGTACTATGTGGGCTAGTGTTAACACATCAACACAGACTGGGATTAGGGGTAGATAGTAGTACTATTGGGCTAGTGTTAACCATCAACACCACTGGGAGAGAGGGGGTAGATAGTAGTACTATGTGGGCTAGTGTTAACCATCCACCATCACTGGAGAGAGGGGGTAGATAGTAGTACAATGTGGGCTAGTGTTAACCCCATCAACACACTGGGAGAGAGGGGTAGATAGTAGTACTATGTGGGCTAGTGTTAACCCATCAACACCACTGGGGAGAGAGGGTTATAGTAGTACTATGTGGGCTAGTGTAACCATCAACACCACTGGGAGAGAGGGGTGTAATAGTAGTACTATGTGGGCTAGTGTTAACCATCACACCACTGGGAGAGAGGGGGTGAGAGTAGTACTATGTGGGCTAGTGTTAACCCATCAACCACACTGGGAGAGAGGGGTAGATAGTAGTACTATGTGGGCTAGTGTTAACCCATCAACACCACTGGGAGAGAGGGGTATAGTAGTACTATTGGGCTAGTGTTAACCCATCACCACCACTGGGAGAGAGGAGTATAGTAGTACTATGTGGGCTAGTGTTAACCCATCAACACCACTGGGAGAGAGGAGTATAGTAGTACTATGTGGGCTAGTGTTAACCCATCAACATCACTGGGAGAGAGGGGTAGATAGTAGTACTATGTGGGCTAGTGTTAACCCATCAACACCACTGGGAGAGAGGGGTAGATAGTAGTACTATGTGGGCTAGTGTTAACCCATCAACACCACTGAGAGAGGGGTAGATAGTAGTACATTGGGCTAGTGTTACCCATCAACACCACTGAGAGAGGGGTAGATAGTAGTACTATGTGGGCTAGTGTTAACCCATCACCTACTGCGGAGAGAGGGGTAGATAGTAGTACTATGTGGGCTAGTGTTAACCCATCAACACCACTGGGAGAGAGGGGTAGATAGTAGTACTATGTGGGCTAGTGTTACCCATCAACACCACTGGAGAGAGGGGGTAGATTAGTACTATGTGGGCTAGTGTTACCCATCAACACCACTGGAAGAGAGGGGTAGATAGTAGTACTATGTGGGCTAGTGTTAACCCATCAACACCACTGGGAGAGAGGGGGTTAGATAGTAGTACTATGTGGGCTAGTGTTAACACAACACCACTGGAGAGAGGAGTATAGTAGTACTATGTGGGCTAGTGTTAACCCATCAACACCACTGACGAGAGGGGGTAGATGTAGTACTATGTGGGCTAGTGTTAACCCATCAACACCACTGAGAGAGAGGGTAGATAGTAGTACTATGTGGGCTAGTGTTAACCCATCAACACACTGGGAGAGGGGTAGATAGTAGTACTATGTGGGCTAGTGTTAACCCATCAACACCACTGGGAGAGGGGGTAGATAGTAGTACTATGTGGGCTAGTGTTAACCCATCAACACCACTGGGAGAGAGGGGGTAGAGATAGTAGTACTATGTGGGCTAGTGTTAACCCATCAACACCACTGGGAGAGAGGGGGTAGATAGTAGTACTATGTGGGCTAGTGTTAACCCATCAACACCACTGGGAGAGAGGGGGTAGATAGTAGTACTATGTGGGCTAGTGTTAACCCTCAACACCACTGGGAGAGATGGTAGATAGTAGTACTAGTGGGCTAGTGTTACCCATCAACACCACTGGGAGAGAGGGGTAGATAGTAGTACTATGTGGGCTAGTGTTAACCCATCAACACCACTGGGAGAGAGGGGTTGATAGTAGTACTATGTGGGCTAGTGTAACCCATCAACACCACTGGAGAGAGGGGGTAGATAGTAGTACTATGTGGGCTAGTGTTACCCATCAACACCACTGGGAGAGAGGGAGTAGATAGTAGTACTATGTGGGCTAGTGTTAACACCAACAACCACTGGAGAGAGGGGTATAGTAGTACTATGTGGGCTAGTGTTAACCCATCAACACCCCTGGGAGAGAGGGGTAGATAGTAGTACTATGTGGGCTAGTGTTAACACAACACCACTGGGAGAGAGGAGTATAGTAGTACTATGTGGGCTAGTGTTAACCCATCAACACCACTGAGAGAGAGGGGGTAGATAGTAGTACTATGTGGGCTAGTGTTAACCCATCAACACCACTGAGAGAGAGGGGTATAGTAGTAGTACTATGTTGGGCTAGTGTTAACCCATCAACACCACTGGGAGAGAGGGGTAGATAGTAGTAATGTGGGCTAGTGTTAACCCATCAACACCACTGAGAGAGAGGGGGTAGATAGTAGTACTATGTGGGCTAGTGTTAACCATCAACCCACTGGGAGAGGGGTTAGATAGTAGTACTATGTGGGCTAGTGTTAACCCATCAACACCACTGGGAGAGGGGTAGATAGTAGTACTATGTGGGCTAGTGTTCCCATCAACACCACTGGGAGAGAGGGGGTAGATAGTAGTACTATGTGGGCTAGTGTTAACCCATCACAACACCACTGGGAGAGAGGGGTAGATAGTAGTACTATGTGGGCTAGTGTTACCCATCAACACCACTGGGAGAGAGGGGGTAGATAGTAGTACTATGTGGGCTAGTGTTAACACACAACACCACTGGGAGAGAGGGTAGATAGTAGTACTATGTGGGCTAGTGTTAACCCATCAACACACTGGGAGAGAGGGGTAGATAGTAGTACTATGTGGGCTAGTGTTAACCCATCAAAATCACTGGGAGAGAGGGGTAGATAGTAGTACAATGTGGGCTAGTGTTAACCCATCAACACCACTGGGAGAGAGGGTTAGATAGTAGTACTATGTGGGCTAGTGTTAACCCATCAACACCACTGAGAGAGGGGTAGATAGTAGTACTATGTGGGCTAGTGTTAACCCATCAACACCACTGAGAGAGAGGGGTAGATAGTAGTACTATGTGGGCTAGTGTTAACCCATCAACACCACTGGGAGAGAGGGGTAGATAGTAGTACTATGTGGGCTAGTGTTAACCCATCAACACCACTGGAGAGAGGGGTAGATAGTAGTACTATGTGGGCTAGTGTTAACCCATCAACACCACTGAGAGAGAGGGGTATAGTAGTACTATGTGGGCTAGTGTTAACCCATCAACACCACTGGAGAGAGGGTATATAGTAGTACTATGTGGGCTAGTGTTAACCATCAACACCACTGGGAGAGAGGAGTATAGTAGTATTGTGGGCTAGTGTTAACCCATCAACATCACTGGGAGAGAGGGGTAGATAGTAGTACTATGTGGGCTAGTGTTAACCCATCAACACCACTGGGAGAGGGGTAGATAGTAGTACTATGTGGGCTAGTGTTAACCATCAACACCACTGAGAGAGAGGGGGTAGATAGTAGTAACTATGTGGGCTAGTGTTAACCCCATCAACACCACTGAGAGAGAGGGGTAGATAGTAGTACTATGTGGGCTAGTGTTAACCCATCAACACACTGGGAGAGAGGGGTAGATAGTAGTACTATGTGGGCTAGTGTTAACCCATCAACACCACTGGAGAGGAGGGGTAGATAGTAGTACTATGTGGGCTAGTGTTAACCCATCAACACCACTGGGAGAGAGGGTAGATAGTAGTACTATGTGGGCTAGTGTTAACCATCAACACCACTGGGAAGAGAGGGGTAGATAGTAGTACTATGTGGGCTAGTGTTAACCAATCAACACCACTGGGAGAGAGGGGGTAAGATAGTAGTACTATGTGGGCTAGTGTTAACGCCGGGAGGATAGGTAGTACTATGTGGGCTAGTGTTACCCATCAACACCACTGGGAGAGAGGGGGTAGATAGTAGTACTATGTGGGCTAGTGTTAACCCATCAACACCACTGAGAGAGGGGTAGATAGTAGTACTATGTGGGCTAGTGTTAACCCATCAACACCACTGAGAGAGGGGTAGATAGTAGTACTATGTGGGCTAGTGTTAACCCATCAACACCACTGGGAGAGAGGGGTTAGATAGTAGTACTATGTGGGCTAGTGTTAACCCATCAACACCACTGGGAGAGGGGGTAGATAGTAGTACTATGTGGGCTAGTGTTAACCCATCAACACCACTGGGAGAGAGGGGGTAGATAGTAGTACTATGTGGGCTAGTGTTAACACAACACCACTGGGAGAGAGGGGGTAGATAGTAGTACTATGTGGGCTAGTGTTAACACAACACCACTGGGGAGAGAGGGTAGGATAGTAGTACTATGTGGGCTAGTGTTAACACAACACCACACTGGAGAGAGGGGTAGATAGTAGTACTATGTGGGCTAGTGTTAACCCATCAACACACCACTGGGGGGAGAGAGTATAGTAGTACTATGTGGGCTAGTGTTAACCATCAACACCACTGGGAGAGAGGTAGATAGTAGTACTATGTGGGCTAGTGTTAACCCATCACCACTGGGAGAGAGGGGGTAGATAGTAGTACTATGTGGGCTAGTGTTACCCATCAACACCACTGGGAGAGAGGGGTAGATAGTAGTACTATGTGGGCTAGTGTTAACCCATCAACACCACTGGGAGAGGGGGTAGATAGTAGTACTATGTGGGCTAGTGTTAACACCCATCACCACCTGGGAGAGAGGAGTATAGTAGTACTATGTGGGCTAGTGTTAACACAACACCACTGGGAGAGAGGAGTATAGTAGTACTATGTGGGCTAGTGTTAACCCATCAACACCACTGGGAGAGAGGGGGTAGATAGTAGTACTATGTGGGCTAGTGTTAACCCATCAACACCACTGGGAGAGAGGGGTAGATAGTAGTACTATGTGGCTAGTGTTAACCCATCAACACCACTGGGAGAGAGGGGGTAGATAGTAGTACTATGTGGCTAGTGTTAACACAACAACCACTGGGAGAGAGGGGTAGATAGTAGTACTATGTGGCTAGTGTTTAACCATCAACACCACTGGGAGAGAAGGGGGTAGATAGTAGTAACTATGTGGGCTAGTGTTAACCCATCAACACCACTGGAGAGAGGGGTAATAGTAGTACTATGTGGGCTAGTGTTAACCCACAACACACTGGGAGAGAGTGGGTAGATAGTTAGTACTATGTGGGCTAGTGTTAACCCATCTACCACTGGGAGAGAAGGGGGTAGATAGTAGTACTATGTGTGGCTAGTGTTAACCCATCAACACCACTGGGAGAGAGGGGTAGATAGTAGTAACTATGTGGGCTAGTGTTAACCATCAACACGCACTGGAGAGAGGGGGTAGATAGTAGTACTATGTGGGCTAGTGTTAACCCATCAACACCACTGGGAGAGAGGGGGTAGATAGTAGTACTATGTGGGCTAGTGTTAACCCATCAACACCACTGAGAGAGAGGGGTAGATAGTAGTACTATGTGGGCTAGTGTTAACCCATCAACACCACTGGGAGAGAGGGGTAGATAGTAGTACTATGTGGGCTAGTGTTAACCCATCAACACCACTGGAGAGAGGGGGTAGATAGTAGTACTATGTGGGCTAGTGTTAACCCATCAACCACTGGGAGAGAGGGGGTAGATAGTAGTACTATGTGGGCTAGTGTTAACCCATCAACACCACTGGGAGAGAGGGGTAGATAGTAGTACTATGTGGGCTAGTGTTAACCCATCAACACCACTGAGAGAGGGGGTAGATAGTAGTACTATGTGGGCTAGTGTTAACCCATCAACACCACTGGAGAGAGGGGGTAGATAGTAGTACTATGTGGGCTAGTGTTAACCCATCAACACCACTGGAGAGAGGGGGTAGATTAGTAGTACTATGTGGGCTAGTGTTAACCCATCAACACCACTGGGAGAGAGGGGGTAGATAGTAGTACTATGTGGGCTAGTGTTAACCCATCAACACACTGGGAGAGAGGGGTAGATAGTAGTACTATGTGGGCTAGTGTTAACCCCTCAACACCACTGGGAGAGAGGGGTGATAGTAGTACTATGTGGGCTAGTGTTAACCCATCAACACCACTGGGAGAGAGGGGGTAGATAGTAGTACTATGTGGCTAGTGTTAACCATCAACACCACTGGGAGAGAGGGGGTAGATAGTAGTACTATGTGGGCTAGTGTTAACCCATCAACACACTGGGAGAGAGGGGTAGATAGTAGTACTATGTGGGCTAGTGTTAACCCACCACACCACTGCGAGAGAGGGGTAGATAGTAGTACTATGTGGGCTAGTGTTAACCCATCAACACCACTGAGAGAGAGGGGGTAGATAGTAGTACTATGTGGGCTAGTGTTAACCCATCAACACCACTGAGAGAGAGGGGTATAGTAGTACTATGTGGGCTAGTGTTAACCCATCAACAGCACTGGGAGAGAGGGGTAGATAGTAGTACTATGTGGGCTAGTGTTAACCCATCAACACCACTGGGAGAGAGGGGGTAGATAGTAGTACTATGTGGGCTAGTGTTAACCCATCAACACCACTGGAGAGAGGGGTAGATAGTAGTACTATGTGGGCTAGTGTTAACCCATCAACACCACTGGGAGAGAGGGGGTAGATAGTAGTACTATGTGGGCTAGTGTTAACCCATCAACACCACTGGAGAGAGGGGGTAGATAGTAGTACTATGTGGGCTAGTGTTAACCCATCAACACCACTGGGAGAGAGGGGTAGATAGTAGTACTATGTGGGCTAGTGTTAACCCATCAACACCACTGGGAGAGAGGGGTATAGTAGTACTATGTGGCTAGTGTTAACCCATCAACACCACTGGAGAGAGGGGTAGATAGTAGTACTATGTGGGCTAGTGTTAACCCATCAACACCACTGGGAGAGAGGGGGTAGATAGTAGTACTATGTGGGCTAGTGTTAACCCATCAACACCACTGGGAGAGAGGGGTAGATAGTAGTACTATGTGGGCTAGTGTTAACCCATCAACACCACTGAGAGGAGGGGTAGATAGTAGTACTATGTGGGCTAGTGTTAACCATCAACACCACTGGGAGAGAGGGGGTAGTAGTAGTACTATGTGGGCTAGTGTTAACCCATCAACACCACTGAGAGAGAGGGGTAGATAGTAGTACTATGTGGGCTAGTGTTTAACCCATCAACACATGGGAGAGAGGGGTAGATAGTAGTACTATGTGGGCTAGTGTTAACCATCAACACCACTGGGAGAGAGGGGTATAGTAGTACCATGTGGGCTAGTGTTAACCCATCAACACCACTGGGAGAGAGGGGGTAGATAGTAGTACTATGTTGGGCTAGTGTTAACAACACCACTGGGAGAGAGGCTAGTGTTAACACAACACCACTGGGAGAGAGGGGTAGATAGTAGTACTATGTGGGCTAGTGTTAACCCATCAACACCACTGAGAGAGAGGGGGTAGATAGTAGTACTATGTGGGCTAGTGTTAACCCATCAACACCACTGAGAGAGAGGGGGTAGATAGTAGTACTATGTGGGCTAGTGTTAACCCATCAACACCACTGGAGAGAGGGGGTAGATAGTAGTACTATGTGGGCTAGTGTTAACCCATCAACACCACTGGGAGAGAGGGGGTAGATAGTAGTACTATGTGGGCTAGTGTTAACCCATCAACACCACTGAGAGAGAGGGGGTAGATAGTAGTACTATGTGGGCTAGTGTTAACCCATCAACACCACTGGGAGAGAGGGGTATAGTAGTACTATGTGGGCTAGTGTTAACCCATCAACAGCACTGGGAGAGAGGGGTAGATAGTAGTACTATGTGGGCTAGTGTTAACCCATCAAACACACTGGGAGAGAGGGGGTAGATAGTAGTACTATGTGGGCTAGTGTTAACCCATCAACACCACTGGAGAGAGGGGGTAGATAGTAGTACTATGTGGGCTAGTGTTAACCCATCAACACCACTGGGAGAGAGGGGTAGATAGTAGTACTCATGTGGGCTAGTGTTAACCATCAACACCACTGGGAGAGAGGGGTAGATAGTAGTACTATGTGGGCTAGTGTTAACCCATCAACACACTGGGAGAGAGGGGTAGATAGTAGTACTATGTGGGCTAGTGTTAACCCATCAACACCACTGGGAGAGAGGGGTAGATAGTAGTACTATGTGGGCTAGTGTTAACCCATCAACACACTGGGAGAGAGGGGTAATAGTAGTACTATGTGGGCTAGTGTTAACCCATCAACACCACTGGGAGAGAGGGGGTAGATAGTAGTACTATGTGGGCTAGTGTTAACCCATCAACACCCACTGGGAGAGAGGGGGTAGATATAGTACTATGTGGGCTAGTGTTAACCCATCAACACCACTGAGAGAGAGGGGGTAGATAGTAGTACTATGTGGGCTAGTGTTAACCCATCAACACCAGAGAGAGGGTAGATAGTAGTACTATGTGGGCTAGTGTTAACCCATCAACACCACTGGGAGAGAGGGGGTAGATAGTAGTACTATGTGGGCTAGTGTTAACCATCAACACCAAGAGGGAGAGGGGGGTAGATAGTAGTACTATGTGGGCTAGTGTTAACCCATCAACACCACTGGGAGAGAGGGGTATAGTAGTACTATGTGGGCTAGTTAACCCATCAACACCACTGGAGAGAGGGGGTAGATAGTAGTACTATGTGGGCTAGTGTTAACCCATCAACACCACTGGGAGAGAGGGGGGTAGATAGTAGTACTATGTGGGCTAGTGTTAACATCAACACCACTGGGAGAGAGGAGTAGTAGTAGTACTATGTGGGCTAGTGTTAACCCATCAACACCACTGGGAGAGAGGGGTAGATAGTAGTACTATGTGGGCTAGTGTTAACACAACACCACTGGGAGAGAGGAGTATAGTAGTACTATGTGGGCTAGTGTTAACCCATCAAACCACTGGAGAGAGGGGGTAGATAGTAGTACTATGTGGGCTAGTGTTAACCCATCAACACACTGGGAGAGAGGGGGTAGATAGTAGTACTAATGTGGGCTAGTGTTAACCCATCAACACCACTGGGAGAGAGGGGTAATAGTAGTACTATGTGGGCTAGTGTTAACCCATCAACACACTGGGAGAGAGGGGTAGATAGTAGTACTATGTGGGCTAGTGTTAACCATCAACCCACTGAGAGAGAGGGGGTAGATAGTAGTACTATGTGGGCTAGTGTTAACCATCAACACCCACTGGGAGAGAGGGGGTAGATAGTAGTACTATGTGGGCTAGTGTTAACCCATCAACACCACTGGGAGAGAGGGGTAGATAGTAGTACTATGTGGGCTAGTGTTAACCCATCAACACCACTGGGAGAGAGGGTAGATGTAGTACTATGTGGGCTAGTGTTAACCCCATCAACACCACTGGAGAGAGGGGTAGATAGTAGTACTATGTGGGCTAGTGTTAACCCATCAACACCACTGGGAGAGGGGGTAGAGTAGTACTATGTGGGCTAGTGTTAACCCATCAACACCACTGGGAGAGAGGGGGTAGATAGTAGTACTATGTGGGCTAGTGTTAACCCATCAACACCACTGGGAGAGAGGGGGTAGATAGTAGTACTATGTGGGCTAGTGTTAACCCATCAACACCACTGGGAGAGAGAGGGGTAGATAGTAGTACTATGTGGGCTAGTGTTAACCATCAACACCACTGGGAGAGAGGGGGTAGATAGTAGTACTATGTGGGCTAGTGTTAACCCATCAACACCACTGGGAGAGAGGGGTAGATAGTAGTACTATGTGGGCTAGTGTTAACCTATCAACACCACTGGAGAGAGGAGTAGATAGTAGTACTATGTGGGCTAGTGTTAACCCATCAACACCACTGGGAGAGAGGAGATAGTAGTACTATGTGGGCTAGTGTTAACCCATCAACACCACTGGGAGAGAGGGGGTAGATAGTAGTACTATGTGGGCTAGTGTTAACCCATCAACACCACTGGGAGAGAGGGGGTAGATAGTAAGTACTATGTGGGCTATGTTAACACAACACCACTGGGAGAGAGGGGTAGATAGTAGTACATTGTGGTAGTGTTAACCCATCAACACCACTGGGAGAGAGGGGGTAGATAGTAGTACTATGTGGGCTAGTGTTAACCATCAACACCACTGGGAGAGAGGGGTAGATAGTAGTACTATGTGGGCTAGTGTTAACCCAACACCACTGGAGAGAGGTAGATAGTAGTACTATGTGGGCTAGTGTTAACCCATCAACACCACTGGGAGAGAGGGGGTAGATAGTAGTACTATGTGGGCTAGTGTTAACCATCAAACCATGGAGAGAGGGTAGATAGTAGTACTATGTGGGCTAGTGTTAACCCATCAACACCAACTGGGAGAGATGGGTAGATAGTAGTACTATGTGGGGCTAGTGGTAAACCATCCCCTGGGAGAGGGATAGTGGGCTAGTGTTAACCCATCAACACCACTGAGAGAGAGGGGGTAGATAGTAGTACTATGTGGGCTAGTGTTAACCCATCAACACCACTGGGAGAGAGGGGGTAGATAGTAGTACTATGTGGGCTAGTGTTAACATCAACACCACTGGGAGAGAGGGGTAGATAGTAGTACTATGTGGGCTAGTGTTAACCCATCAACACCACTGGGAGAGAGGGGGTAGATAGTAGTACTATGTGGGCTAGTGTTAACCCATCAAACACCACTGGGAGAGAGGGGGTATAGTAGTACTATGTGGGCTAGTGTTAACCCATCAACACCACTGGGAGAGAGGGGTAGATAGTAGTACTATGTGGGCTAGTGTTAACCCATCAACACCACTGGGAGAGAGGGGTAGATAGTAGTACTATGTGGGCTAGTGTTAACCCATCAACACCACTGGGAGAGAGGGGGTAGATAGTAGTACTATGTGGGCTAGTGTTAACCCATCAACACCACTGGGAGAGAGGGGTAGATAGTAGTACTATGTGGGCTAGTGTTAACCCATCAACACCACTGGGAGAGAGGGGGTAGATAGTAGTATATGTGGGCTAGTGTTAACCCATCAACACCACTGGGAGAGAGGGGTAGATAGTAGTACTATGTGGGCTAGTGTTAACCATCAACACCACTGGGAGAGAGGGGGTAGATAGTAGTACTATGTGGCTAGTGTTAACCCATCAACAGCACTGGGAGAGAGGGGGTAGATAGTAGTACTATGTGGCTAGTGTTAACCCATCAACAGCACTGGGAGAGAGGGGTAGATAGTAGTACTATGTGGGCTAGTGTTAACCCATCAACACCACTGGAGAGAGGGGTAGATAGTAGTACTATGTGGGCTAGTGTTAACCCATCAACCCACTGGGAGAGAGGGGTAGATAGTAGTACTATGTGGGCTAGTGTTAACCCATCAACACCACTGAGAGAGAGGGGTAGATAGTAGTACTAATGTGGGCTAGTGTTAACCCATCAACACCACTGGGAGAGAGGGGGTAGATAGTAGTACTATGTGGGCTAGTGTTAACCCATCAACACCACTGGGAGAGAGGGGGTAGATAGTAGTACTATGTGGGCTAGTGTTAACCCATCAACACCACTGGGAGAGAGGGGGTAGATAGTAGTACTATGTGGGCTAGTGTTAACCCATCAACACCACTGGGAGAGAGGGGTAGATAGTAGTACTATGTGGGCTAGTGTTAACCCATCAACACCACTGGGAGAGAGGGGGTAGATAGTAGTACTATGTGGGCTAGTGTTAACCCATCAACACCACTGGGAGAGAGGGGGTAGATAGTAGTACTATGTGGGCTAGTGTTAACACAACACCACTGGGAGAGAGGGGTATAGTAGTACTATGTGGGCTAGTGTTAACCCATCAACACCCTGGGAGAGAGGGGTAGATAGTAGTACTATGTGGGCTAGTGTAAAACACAACACCACTGGGAGAGAGGGAGTATAGTAGTACTATGTGGGCTAGTGTTAACCCATCAACACCACTGGAGAGAGGGGGTAGATAGTAGTCTATGTGGGCTAGTGTTAACCATCAAACCACTGGGAGAGAGGGGGTAGATAGTAGTACTATGTGGCTATGTTAACCCATCAACACCACTGGGAGAGAGGGGGTATAGTAGTACTATGTGGGCTAGTGTTAACCCATCAACACCACTGGGAGAGAGGGGGGTAGATAGTAGTACTATGTGGGCTAGTGTTAACACAACACCACTGGGAGAGAGGGGGAGATAGTAGTACTATGTGGGCTTAGTGTTAACCCATCAACACCACTGGGAGAGAGGGGGTAGATAGTAGTACTATGTGGGCTAGTGTTAACCCATCAACACCACTGAGAGAGAGGGGGTAGATAGTAGTACTATGTGGGCTAGTGTTAACCCATCAACACCACTGGGAGGAGGGGTAGATAGTAGTACTATGTGGGCTAGTGTTAACCCATCAACACCACTGAGAGAGAGGGGGTAGATAGTAGTACTATGTGGGCTAGTGTTAACCCATCAACACCACTGGGAGAGAGGGGTAGATAGTAGTACTATGTGGGCTAGTGTTAACCCATCAACACCACTGGAGAGAGGGGGTAGATAGTAGTATATGTGGGCTAGTGTTAACCCATCAACACCCTGGAGAGAGGGGTAGATGTAGTACTATGTGGGCTAGTGTTAACCCATCAACACCACTGGGAGAGAGGGGGTAGATAGTAGTACTATGTTGGGCTAGTGTTAACCCATCAACACCACTGGGAGAGAGGGGTAGATAGTAGTACTATGTGGGCTAGTGTTAACCCATCAACAACCACTGTCGGAGCGAGGGGGTAGATAGTAGTACTATGTGGGCTAGTGTTAACCCAATCAACACCACTGGAGAGAGGGGTAGATAGTAGTACTATGTGGGCTAGTTGTTAACCCATCAACACCACTGGGAGAGAGGGGGTAGATAGTAGTACTATGTGGGCTAGTGTTAACCCATCAACACCACTGGGAGAGGGGGTAGATAGTAGTACTATGTGGGCTAGTGTTAACCCATCAACACCACTGGGAGAGAGGGGTAGATAGTAGTACTATGTGGGCTAGTGTTAACCATCAACACCACTGGGAGAGAGGGGGTAGATAGTAGTACTATGTGGGCTAGTGTTAACCCATCAACACCACTGGGAGAGAGGGGTAGATAGTAGTACTATGTGGGCTAGTGTTAACACAACACCACTGGGAGAGAGGAGGATAGTAGTACTATGTGGGCTAGTGTTAACCCATCAACACCACTGGGAGAGAGGGGTATAGTAGTACTATGTGGGCTAGTGTTAACACAACACCACTGGGAGAGAGGAGGGTAGTAGTACTATGTGGGCTAGTGTTAACCATCAACACCACTGAGAGAGAGGGGGTAGATAGTAGTACTATGTGGGCTAGTGTTAAACCCATCTAACACCACTGGGAGAGAGGGGTAGATAGTAGTACTATGCTGGGCTAGTGTAACCATCAACAGCACTGGAGAGAGGGGTAGTAAGTAGTACTATGTGGGCTAGTGTTAACCCATCAAAGCACCCTGGGAGAGAGGGGGTAATAGTTAGTACTATGTGGGTAGTGTTAAACCATCAACACCACTGGAGAGAGGGGAGTATAGTAGTCACTATGTGGGCTAGTGTTAACCCATCAACACCACTGGGAGTAGAGGGGAGTATAGTAGTACTATTGTGGGCTAGTGTTACCACAACACCACTGGGAGAGAGGGGGTAGATAGTAGTACTATGTGGGTAGTGTTAACCACAACACCACTGGAGAGAGGGGGTAGATAGTAGTACTATGTGGGCTAGTGTTAACCCACAGCACCCTGGGAGAGAGGGGGTAGATAGTAGTAATATGTGGGCTAGTGTTAACCCATCAACACCACTGGGAGAGAGGGGAGATAGTAGTACTATGTGGGCTAGTGTTAACCCATCAACACCACTGGGGAGAGAGGGGTAGATAGTAGTACTATGTGGGCTAGTGTTAACTCCATCAACACCACTGGGAGAGAGGGTAGATAGTAGTACAATGTGGGCTAGTGTTAACCCATCAACACACTGGGAGAGAGGGGTAAGATAGTAGTACTATGTGGGCTAGTGTTAACCATCCAACCCACTGGGAGATGAGGGGGTAGATAGTAGTACTATGTGGGCTAGTGTTAACCCATCAACACCACTGGGAGAGAGGGGGTAGATAGTAGTACTAATGTGGGCTAGTGTTAACCCATCAACACCACTGGGAGAGAGGGTAGATAGTAGTACTATGTGGGCTATGTTAACACAACACCACTGGGAGAGAGGGGGTAGATAGTAGTACTATGTTGGGCCTAAGTGTTAACCCATCAACACCACTGGGAGAGAGGGGGGTAGATAGTAGTACTATGTGGGCTAGTGTTAACATCAACACACTGGGAGAGAGGGGGTAGATAGTAGTACTATGTGGGCTAGTGTTAACCCATCAACACCACTGGGAGAGAGGAGTATAGTAGTACTATGTGGGCTAGTGTTAACCCATCAACACCACTGGGAGAGAGGAGTATAGTAGTACTATGTGGGCTAGTGTTAACCCATCAACACCACTGGGAGAGAGGGGTTAGATATGTAGTACTATGTGGCGTAGTGTTAACCATCAACACACTGGGAGAGAGGGGGTAGATAGTTAGTACTATGTGGGCTAGTGTTAACCCATCAACACCACTGGGAGAGAGGGGTAGATAGTAGTACTATGTGGGCTATGTTAACCCTCACACCACTGGGAGAGAGGGGGTAGATAGTAGTACTATGTGGGCTAGTGTTAACCCATCAACACCACTGGGAGAGAGGGGGTAGATAGTAGTACTATGTGGGCTAGTGTTAACCCATCAACACCACTGGGAGAGAGGGGTAGATAGTAGTACTATGTGGGCTAGTGTTAACCCATCAACACCACTGGGAGAGAGGGGTAGATAGTAGTACTATGTGGGCTAGTGTTAACCCATCAACACCACTGGGAGAGAGGGGGTAGATAGTAGTACTATGTGGGCTAGTGTTAACCCATCAACACCACTGGGAGAGAGGGGTAGATAGTAGTACTATGTGGGCTAGTGTTAACCCATCAACACCACTGGGAGAGAGGGGTAGATAGTAGTACTATGTGGGCTAGTGTTAACCCATCAACACCACTGGGAGAGAGGGGGTAGATAGTAGTACTATGTGGGCTAGTGTTAACCCATCAACACCACTGGGAGAGAGGGGGTAGATAGTAGTACTATGTGGGCTAGTGTTAACCCATCAACACCACTGGGAGAGAGGGGGTAGATAGTAGTACTATGTGGGCTAGTGTTAACCCATCAACACCACTGGGAGAGAGGGGTAGATAGTAGTACTATGTGGGCTAGTGTTAACACAACACCACTGGGAGAGAGGGGTAGATAGTAGTACTATGTGGGCTAGTGTTAACCCATCAACACCACTGGGAGAGAGGGGGTAGATAGTAGTACTATGTGGGCTAGTGTTAACATCAACACCACTGGGAGAGAGGAGTATAGTAGTACTATGTGGGCTAGTGTTAACCCATCAACACCACTGGGAGAGAGGAGTATAGTAGTACTATGTGGGCTAGTGTTAACACAACACCACTGGGAGAGAGGAGTATAGTAGTACTATGTGGGCTAGTGTTAACCCATCAACACCACTGAGAGAGAGGGGGTAGATAGTAGTACTATGTGGGCTAGTGTTAACCCATCAACACCACTGGGAGAGAGGGGTAGATAGTAGTACTATGTGGGCTAGTGTTAACCCATCAACACCACTGGGAGAGAGGGGTATAGTAGTACTATGTGGGCTAGTGTTAACCCAACACCACTGGGAGAGAGGGTATAGTAGTACTATGTGGGCTAGTGTTAACCCATCAACACCACTGGGAGAGAGGGGTATAGTAGTACTATGTGGGCTAGTGTTAACATCAACACCACTGGGAGAGAGGAGTATAGTAGTACTATGTGGGCTAGTGTTAACCCATCAACACCACTGGGAGAGAGGGAGTATAGTAGTACTATGTGGGCTAGTGTTAACCCATCAACACCACTGGGAGAGAGGGGGTAGATAGTAGTACTATGTGGGCTAGTGTTAACCCATCAACACCACTGGGAGAGGGGGTAGATAGTAGTACTATGTGGGCTAGTGTTAACCCATCAACACCCTGGGAGAGAGGGGGTAGATATTAGTACTATGTGGGCTAGTGTTAACACACCACCACTGGGAGAGAGGGGTAGATAGTAGTACTATGTGGGCTAGTGTTAACCCATCAACACCACTGGGAGAGAGGGGGTAGATAGTAGTACTATGTGGGCTAGTGTTAACCCATCAACACCACTGGGAGAGAGGGGGTAGATAGTAGTACTATGTGGGCTAGTGTTAACCCATCAACACCACTGGGAGAGAGGGGTAGATAGTAGTACTATGTGGGCTAGTGTTAACCCATCAACACCACTGGGAGAGAGGGGTAGATAGTAGTACTATGTGGGCTAGTGTTAACCCATCAACACCACTGGGAGAGAGGGGGTAGATAGTAGTACTATGTGGGCTAGTGTTAACCCATCAACACCACTGGGAGAGAGGGGGTAGATAGTAGTACTATGTGGGCTAGTGTTAACCCATCAACACCACTGGGAGAGAGGGGGTAGATAGTAGTACTATGTGGGCTAGTGTTAACCCATCAACACCACTGGGAGAGAGGGGTAGATAGTAGTACTATGTGGGCTAGTGTTAACACAACACCACTGGGAGAGAGGAGTATAGTAGTACTATGTGGGCTAGTGTTAACCCATCAACACCACTGGGAGAGAGGAGTATAGTAGTACTATGTGGGCTAGTGTTAACCCATCAACACCACTGGGAGAGAGGGGGTAGATAGTAGTACTATGTGGGCTAGTGTTAACCCATCAACACCACTGGGAGAGAGGGGTAGATAGTAGTACTATGTGGGCTAGTGTTAACCCATCAACACCACTGGGAGAGGGGGAGTATAGTAGTACTATGTGGGCTAGTGTTAACCCATCAACACCACTGGGAGAGAGGGGTAGATAGTAGTACTATGTGGGCTAGTGTTAACCCATCAACACCACTGGGAGAGAGGGGGTAGATAGTAGTACTATGTGGGCTAGTGTTAAACCATCAACACCACTGGGAGAGAGGGGGTAGATAGTAGTACTATGTGGGCTAGTGTTAACCATCAACACCACTGGGAGAGGGGGTAGATAGTAGTACTATGTGGGCTAGTGTTAACCCATCAACACCACTGGAGAGAGGGGGTAGATAGTAGTACTATGTGGGCTAGTGTTAACCCATCAACACCACTGGGAGAGAGGGGTAGATAGTAGTACTATGTGGGCTAGTGTTAACACAACACCACTGGGAGAGAGGGGGTAGATAGTAGTACTATGTGGGCTAGTGTTAACCCATCAACACCACTGGGAGAGAGGGGGTAGATAGTAGTACTATGTGGGCTAGTGTTAACACAACACCACTGGAGAGAGAGGAGATAGTAGTACTATGTGGGCTAGTGTTAACCCATCAACACCCTGGGAGAGAGGAGTAGAGTAGTACTATGTGGGCTAGTGTTAACACAACACCACTGGGAGAGGAGGAGTAGTAGTAGTACTATGTGGGCTAGTGTTAACCCATCAACACCACTGGGAGAGAGGGGGTAGATAGTAGTACTATGTGGGCTAGTGTTAACCCATCAACACCACTGGGAGAGAGGGGTAGTATAGTAGTACTATGTGGGCTAGTGTTAACCCATCAACACCACTGGGAGAGAGGGGTATAGTAGTACTATGTGGGCTAGTGTTAACCCATCAACACCACTGGGAGAGAGGAGTATAGTAGTACTATGTGGGCTAGTGTTAACACAACACCACTGGGAGAGAGGGAGTATAGTAGTACTATGTGGGCTAGTGTTAACCCATCAACACCACTGGGAGAGAGGGGTAGATAGTAGTACTATGTGGGCTAGTGTTAACCCATCAACACCACTGGAGAGAGGGGGGTAGATAGTAGTACTATGTGGGCTAGTGTTAACCCATCAACACCACTGGGAGAGAGGGGGTAGATAGTAGTACTATGTGGGCTAGTGTTAACCCATCAACACCACTGGGAGAGAGGGGGTAGATAGTTGTACTATGTGGGCTAGTGTTAACCCATCAACACCACTGGGAGAGGGGGTAGATAGTAGTACTATGTGGGCTAGTGTTAACCCATCAACACCACTGGGAGAGAGGGGGTAGATAGTAGTACTATGTGGGCTAGTGTTAACCCATCAACACCACTGGGAGAGAGGGGGTAGATAGTAGTACTATGTGGGCTAGTGTTAACCCATCAACACCACTGGGAGAGAGGGGGTAGATAGTAGTACTATGTGGGCTAGTGTTAACCCATCAACACCACTGGGAGAGAGAGGGGTAGATAGTAGTACTATGTGGGCTAGTGTTAACCCATCAACACACTGGGAGGGAGAGAGGGGTAGATAGTAGTACTATGTGGGCTAGTGTTACCCATCAACACCACTGGGAGAGAGTGGGTAGATAGTAGTACTATGTGGGCTAGTGTTAACCCATCAACACCACTGGGAGAGAGGGGGTAGATAGTAGTACTATGTGGGCTAGTGTTAACACAACACCACTGGGAGAGAGGTAGATAGTAGTACTATGTGGGCTAGTGTTAACCCATCAACACCACTGGGAGAGAGGGGGATAGTAGTACTATGTGGGCTAGTGTTAACATCAACACCACTGGGAGAGAGGGGTAGATAGTAGTACTATGTGGGCTAGTGTTAACCCATCAACACCACTGGGAGAGAGGGTATAGTAGTACTATGTGGGCTAGTGTTAACCCATCAACACCACTGGGAGAGAGGGGTAGATAGTAGTACTATGTGGGCTAGTGTTAACCCATCAACACCACTGGGAGAGAGAGGGGTAGATAGTAGTACTATGTGGGCTAGTGTTAACCCATCAACACCACTGGAGAGAGGGGGTAGATAGTAGTACTATGTGGGCTAGTGTTAACCCATCACACCACTGGGAGAGAGGGGTAGATAGTAGTACTATGTGGGCTAGTGTTAACACAACACCACTGGGAGAGAGGGGTAGATAGTAGTACTATGTGGGCTAGTGTTAACCCATCAACACCCTGGGAGAGAGGAGAGAGGTAGTATAGTAGTACTATGTGGGCTAGTGTTAACACAACACCACTGGAGAGAGGGGAGTATAGTAGTACTATGTGGGCTAGTGTTAACCCATCAACACCACTGAGAGAGGGGGGTAGATAGTAGTACTATGTGGGCTAGTGTTAACCCATCAACACCACTGGGAGAGAGGGGGTAGATAGTAGTACTATGTGGGCTAGTGTTAACCCATCAACACCACTGGGAGAGGGGGGTAGATAGTAGTACTATGTGGGCTAGTGTTAACCCATCAACACCACTGGGAGAGAGGGGGTAGATAGTAGTACTATGTGGGCTAGTGTTAACCCATCAACACCACTGGGAGAGAGGGGGTAGATAGTAGTACTATGTGGGCTAGTGTTAACCCATCAACACCACTGGGAGAGAGGGGTATAGTAGTACTATGTGGGCTAGTGTTAACATCAACACCACTGGGAGAGAGGGGGTAGATAGTAGTACTATGTGGGCTAGTGTTAACCCATCAACACCACTGGGAGAGAGGGGTAGATAGTAGTACTATGTGGGCTAGTGTTAACCCATCAACACCACTGGGAGAGAGGGGGTAGATAGTAGTACTATGTGGGCTAGTGTTAACCCATCAACACACTGGGAGAGAGGGGTAGATAGTAGTACTATGTGGGCTAGTGTTAACCCATCAACACCACTGGGAGAGAGGGGTAGTAGATAGTAGTACTATGTGGGCTAGTGTTAACCCATCAACACCACTGGGAGAGAGGGGTAGATAGTAGTACTATGTGGGCTAGTGTTAACCCATCAACACCACTGGGAGAGAGGGGGTAGATAGTAGTACTATGTGGGCTAGTGTTAACCCATCAACACCACTGGGAGAGGGGGTAGATAGTAGTACTATGTGGGCTAGTGTTAACCCATCACACCACTGGGAGAGAGGGGGTAGATAGTAGTACTATGTGGGCTAGTGTTAACCCATCAACACCACTGGAGAGAGACAGGTAGATAGTAGTACTATGTGGGCTAGTGTTAACCCATCAACACCACTGAGAGAGAGGGGTAGATAGTAGTACTATGTGGGCTAGTGTTAACCCATCAACACCACTGGGAGAGAGGGGTATAGTAGTACTATGTGGGCTAGTGTTAACCCATCAACACCACTGGGAGAGAGGGGGTAGATAGTAGTACTATGTGGGCTAGTGTTAACCCATCAACACCACTGGGAGAGAGGGGGTAGATAGTAGTACTATGTGGGCTAGTGTTAACCCATCAACACCACTGGGAGAGAGGGGGTAGATAGTAGTACTATGTGGGCTAGTGTTAACCCATCAACACCACTGGGAGAGAGGGGGTAGATAGTAGTACTATGTGGGCTAGTGTTAACCCATCAACACCACTGGGAGAGAGGGGTAGATAGTAGTACTATGTGGGCTAGTGTTAACCCATCAACACCACTGGGAGAGAGGGGGGATAGTAGTACTATGTGGGCTAGTGTTAACCCATCAACACCACTGGGAGAGAGGGGGTAGATAGTAGTACTATGTGGGCTAGTGTTAACCCATCAACACCACTGGAGAGAGGGGTAGATAGTAGTACTATGTGGGCTAGTGTTAACATCAACACCACTGGGAGAGAGGGTATAGTAGTACTATGTGGGCTAGTGTTAACCCATCAACACCACTGGGAGAGAGGGGGTATAGTAGTACTATGTGGGCTAGTGTTAACCCATCAACACCACTGGGAGAGAGGGGTAGATAGTAGTACTATGTGGGCTAGTGTTAACCCATCAACACCACTGGGAGAGAGGGGTAGATAGTAGTACTATGTGGGCTAGTGTTAACCCATCAACACCACTGGGAGAGAGGGGTAGATAGTAGTACTATGTGGGCTAGTGTTAACCCATCAACACCACTGGGAGAGAGGGGGTAGATAGTAGTACTATGTGGGCTAGTGTTAACCCATCAACACCCTGGGAGAGAGGGGTAGATAGTAGTACTATGTGGGCTAGTGTTAACACAACACCACTGGAGAGAGGGGGTAGATAGTAGTACTATGTGGGCTAGTGTTAACCCATCAACACCACTGGGAGAGAGGGGGTAGATAGTAGTACTATGTGGGCTAGTGTTAACCCATCAACACCACTGGGAGAGAGGGGGTAGATAGTAGTACTATGTGGGCTAGTGTTAACCCATCAACACCACTGGGAGAGAGGGGTAGATAGTAGTACTATGTGGGCTAGTGTTAACCATCAACACCACTGGGAGAGAGGGGTAGATAGTAGTACTATGTGGGCTAGTGTTAACCATCAACACCACTGGGAGAGAGGGGTAGATAGTAGTACTATGTGGGCTAGTGTTAACCCATCAACACCACTGGGAGAGAGGGGGTAGATAGTAGTACTATGTGGGCTAGTGTTAACCCATCAACACCACTGGGAGAGAGGGGTAGATAGTAGTACTATGTGGGCTAGTGTTAACCCATCAACACCACTGGGAGAGAGGGGTAGATAGTAGTACTATGTGGGCTAGTGTTAACATCAACACCACTGGGAGAGAGGAGTATAGTAGTACTATGTGGGCTAGTGTTAACCATCAACACCACTGGGAGAGAGGGGTATAGTAGTACTATGTGGGCTAGTGTTAACCCATCAACACCACTGGGAGAGAGGGGGTAATAGTAGTACTATGTGGGCTAGTGTTAACCATCAACACCACTGGGAGAGGGGGTAGATAGTAGTACTATGTGGGCTAGTGTTAACCCATCAACACCACTGGAGAGAGGGGGTAGATAGTAGTACTATGTGGGCTAGTGTTAACCCATCAACACCACTGGGAGAGAGGGGGTAGATAGTAGTACTATGTGGGCTAGTGTTAACCCATCAACACCACTGGGAGAGAGGGGGTAGATAGTAGTACTATGTGGGCTAGTGTTAACCCATCAACACCACTGGGAGAGAGGGGGTAGATAGTAGTACTATGTGGGCTAGTGTTAACATCAACACCACTGGGAGAGAGGGGTAGATAGTAGTACTATGTGGGCTAGTGTTAACCCATCAACACCACTGGGAGAGAGGGGGTAGATAGTAGTACTATGTGGGCTAGTGTTAACCCATCAACACACTGGGAGAGAGGGGTAGATAGTAGTACTATGTGGGCTAGTGTTAACATCAACACCACTGGAGAGAGGGGTAGATAGTACTACTATGTGGGCTAGTGTTAACCCATCAACACCACTGAGAGAGAGGGGTAGATAGTAGTACTATGTGGGCTAGTGTTAACCCATCAACACCACTGGGAGAGAGGGGTATAGTAGTACTATGTGGGCTAGTGTTAACACAAACACCACTGGGAGAGAGGGGGTATAGTAGTACTATGTGGGCTAGTGTTAACCCATCAACACCACTGGGAGAGAGGGGGTAGATAGTAGTACTATGTGGGCTAGTGTTAACCATCAACACCACTGGGAGAGAGGGGTAGTATAGTAGTACTATGTGGGCTAGTGTTAACCCATCACACCACTGGGAGAGAGGAGTATAGTAGTACTATGTGGGCTAGTGTTAACCCATCAACACCACTGGGAGAGAGGAGTAGTAGATAGTAGTACTATGTGGGCTAGTGTTAACCCATCAACACCACTGGGAGAGAGGGGGTAGATAGTAGTACTATGTGGGCTAGTGTTAACCCATCAACACCACTGGGAGAGAGGGGGTAGATAGTAGTACTATGTGGGCTAGTGTTAACCCATCAACACCACTGGAGAGAGGGGGTAGATAGTAGTACTATGTGGGCTAGTGTTAACATCAACACCACTGGGAGAGAGGGGTAGATAGTAGTACTATGTGGGCTAGTGTTAACCCATCAACACCACTGGGAGAGAGGGGGTAGATAGTAGTACTATGTGGGCTAGTGTTAACCCATCAACACCACTGGGAGAGAGGGGGTAGATAGTAGTACTATGTGGGCTAGTGTTAACCCATCAACACCACTGGGAGAGAGGGGTAGATAGTAGTACTATGTGGGCTAGTGTTAACCCATCAACACCACTGGGAGAGAGGGGGTAGATAGTAGTACTATGTGGGCTAGTGTTAACCCATCAACACCACTGGGAGAGAGGGGGTAGATAGTAGTACTATGTGGGCTAGTGTTAACCCATCAACACCACTGGGAGAGAGGGGGTAGATAGTAGTACTATGTGGGCTAGTGTTAACCCATCAACACCACTGGGAGAGAGGGGGTAGATAGTAGTACTATGTGGGCTAGTGTTAACCCACACACACTGGGAGAGGGGGTAGATAGTAGTAGTACTATGTGGGCTAGTGTTAACCCATCAACACCACTGGGAGAGAGGGGGTAGATAGTAGTACTATGTGGGCTAGTGTTAACCCATCAACACCACTGGGAGAGAGGGGTAGATAGTAGTACTATGTGGGCTAGTGTTAACCCAACACCACTGAGAGAGAGGGGGTAGATAGTAGTACTATGTGGGCTAGTGTTAACCCATCAACACACTGAGAGAGGGGGGTAGATAGATAGTAGTACTATGTGGGCTAGTGTTAACACCCACAACTGGGAGAGAGGAGTATAGAGATAGTAGTACTATGGGGCTAGTGTTAACCCATCAACACCACTGGGAGAGAGGAGTATAGTAGTAGTACTATGTGGGCTAGTGTTAACATCAACACCACTGGGAGAGGGGTATATAGTAGTACTATGTGGGCTAGTGTTAACCCATCAACACCACTGGGAGAGAGGGGGTAGATAGTAGTACTATGTGGGCTAGTGTTAACCCATCAACACCACTGGGAGAGGGGTAGATAGTAGTACTATGTGGGCTAGTGTTAACCCATCAACACACTGGGAGAGAGAGGGGGTAGATAGTAGTACTATGTGGGCTAGTGTTAACCCATCAACACCACTGGGAGAGAGGGGGAGATAGTAACTATGTGGGCTAGTGTTAACCCATCAAACACACTGGGAGAGAGGGGTAGATAGTAGTACTATGTGGGCTAGTGTTAACCCATCAACACCACTGAGGAGAGAGAGGGGGTAGATAGTAGTACTATGTGGGCTAGTGTTAACCCATCAACACCACTGGGAGAGAGGGGGTAGATAGTAGTACTATGTGGGCTAGTGTTAACCCATCAACACCACTGGAGAGAGGGGTAGATAGTAGTACTATGTGGGCTAGTGTTAACCCATCAACACCACTGGGAGAGAGGGGGTAGATAGTAGTACTATGTGGGCTAGTGTTAACCCATCAACACCACTGGGAGAGGGGGGGTAGATAGTAGTACTATGTGGGCTAGTGTTAACACAACACCACTGGGAGGAGAGGGATAGATAGTAGTACTATGTGGGCTAGTGTTAACCCATCAACACCACTGGGAGAGAGGGGGTAGATAGTAGTACTATGTGGGCTAGTGTTAACCCATCAACACTGGAGAGAGGGGGTAGATAGTAGTACTATGTGGGCTAGTGTTAACCCAAACACCACTGGGGAGGGGGGTAGATAGTAGTACTATGTGGGCTAGTGTTAACCCATCAACACCAGGGAGAGAGGGGGTAGATAGTAGTACTATGTGGGCTAGTGTTAACCCAACACCACTGGGAGAGAGGTATAGTAGTACTATGTGGGCTAGTGTTAACCCATCAACACCCTGGGAGAGGGAGGAGTATAGTAGTACTATGTGGGCTAGTGTTAAATCAACACCACTGGGAGAGAGGAGGGTAGATAGTAGTACTATGTGGGCTAGTGTTAACCCATCAACACCAGGAGAGAGAGGGGGTAGATAGTGTAGTACTATGTGGGCTAGTGTTAACCATCAACACCACTGGGAGAGAGGGAGTATAGTAGTACTATGTGGGCTAGTGTTAACCCATCAACACCACTGGGAGAGAGGAGTATAGTAGTACTATGTGGGCTAGTGTTAACCCATATCACCATGTGGGCCCATCAACACCACTGGGAGAGAGGAGTATAGTAGTACTATGTGGGCTAGTGTTAACACAACACCACTGGGAGAGAGGAGTATAGTAGTACTATGTGGGCTAGTGTAACCCATCAACACCACTGGGAGAGAGGAGTAGATAGTAGTACTATGTGGGCTAGTGTTAACCATCAACACCACTGGGAGAGAGGGGGTAGATAGTAGTACTATGTGGGCTAGTGTTAACCCATCAACACCACTGGGAGAGGGGGTAGATAGTAGTACTATGTGGGCTAGTGTTAACCCATCAACACCCTGGGAGAGAGGGGGTAGATATTAGTACTATGTGGGCTAGTGTTAACACACCACCACTGGGAGAGAGGGGTAGATAGTAGTACTATGTGGGCTAGTGTTAACCATCAACACCACTGGGAGAGAGGGGGTAGATAGTAGTACTATGTGGGCTAGTGTTAACCATCAACACCACTGGGAGAGAGGGGGTAGATAGTAGTACTATGTGGGCTAGTGTTAACCCATCAACACAACTGGGAGAGAGGGGTAGATATAGTAGTACTATGTGGGCTAGTGTTAACCCATCAACACCACTGGGAGAGAGGGGGTAGATAGTAGTACTATGTGGGCTAGTGTTAACACACACACCACTGGGAGAGAGGAGTATAGATAGTAGTACTATGTGGGCTAGTGTAACCCATCAACACCACTGGGAGAGAGAGGAGTATAGTAGTACTATGTGGGCTAGTGTTAACACAACACCACTGGGAGAGGAGATGGGGTGGGGTAGTAGTTCGTGTGATGTTAGATGTGTAGATAGTATATGGTTAGAAGTAGATAGTATAGTGTTTATAGTCACCACGGAGATAGAGGAGAGATAGTAGTACTATGTGGGCTAGTGTTAACCCATCAACACCACTGGGAGAGAGGGGTATAGTAGTACTATGTGGGCTAGTTAACCCATCAACACCACTGGGAGAGAGGGGTAGATAGTAGTACTATGTGGGCTAGTGTTAACCCATCAACACCACTGAGGAGAGTGGGTAGATAGATAGTAGTACTATGTGGGCTAGTGTTAACCCATCAACACCACTGAGAGAGAGGGGGGTAGATAGTAGTACTATGTGGGCTAGTGTTAACCCATCAACACCACGGGAGAGAGGGGGTAGATAGTAGTACTATGTGGGCTAGTGTTAACATCAACACCACTGGGAGAGGGAGTATAGTAGTACTATGTGGGCTAGTGTTAACCCATCAACACACTGGGAGAGAGGGGTATAGTAGTACTATGTGGGCTAGTGTTAACACAACACCACTGGGAGAGAGGAGTATAGTAGTACTATGTGGGCTAGTGTTAACCCATCAACACCACTGAGAGAGAGGGGGTAGATAGTAGTACTATGTGGGCTAGTGTTAACCCATCAACACCAGAGAGAGAGGGGGTAGATAGTAGTACTATGTGGGCTAGTGTTAACCCATCAACACCACTGGGAGAGAGGGGGTAGATAGTAGTACTATGTGGGCTAGTGTTAACCCATCAACACCAAGGGGAGGGAGGGGAGTAGATAGTAGTACTATGTGGGCTAGTGTTAACCCATCAACACCACTGGGAGAGGGGTAGATAGTAGTACTATGTGGGCTAGTGTTAACCATCAACACCACTGGGAGAGAGGGGTAGATAGTAGTACTATGTGGGCTAGTGTTAACCATCAACACCACTGGGAGAGAGGGGGTATGGTAGAGAGTTGGTAGCTAGTATAAACCACCACTGGGAGAGGGGGTAGATAGTAGTACTATGTGGGCTAGTGTTAACCCATCAACACCACTGGGAGAGAGGGGGTAGATAGTAGTACTATGTGGGCTAGTGTTAACACAAACCCACTGGGAGAGAGGGGGAGGGGGTAGATAGTAGTACTATGTGGGCTAGTGTTAACCCATCAACACCACTGGGAGAGAGGGGTAGATAGTAGTACTATGTGGGCTAGTGTTAACCCATCAACACACTGGGAGAGAGGGGGTAGATAGTAGTACTATGTGGGCTAGTGTTAACCCATCAACACCACTGGGAGAGAGGGGTAGATAGTAGTACTATGTGGGCTAGTGTTACCCATCAACACCACAGAGAGGGAGAGAGGGGGTAGATAGTAGTACTATGTGGGCTAGTGTTAACCCATCAACACCACTGGGAGAGAGGGGGGGTAGTAGTTAGTACTATGTGGGCTAGTGTTAACCCATCAACACCACTGGGAGAGAGGGGGTAGATGTAGTACTATGTGGGCTGCTAGTGTAACCCATCAACACCACTGGGAGAGAGGGGTAGATAGTAGTACTATGTGGGCTAGTGTTAACCCATCAACACCCACTGGGAGAGAGGGGTAGATAGTAGTACTATGTGGGCTAGTGTTAACCCATCAACACCACTGAGAGGGGAGGAGGAGTAGATAGTAGTACTATGTGGGCTAGTGTTAACCCATCAACACCACTGGGAGAGAGGAGTATAGTAGTACTATGTGGGCTAGTGTTAACACAACACCACTGGGAGAGAGGAGATAGTAGTACTATGTGGGCTAGTGTTAACCCATCAACACCACTGAGAGAGAAGGGGGGTAGATAGTAGTACTATTGGGCTAGTGTTAACCCATCAACCACTGGGAGAGAGGAGTATAGTAGTACTATGTGGGCTAGTGTTAACCCATCAACACCACTGGGAGAGAGGAGTATAGTAGTACTATGTGGGCTAGTGTTTAACCCATCAACACCCCTGGAGAGAGAGGGGGTATAGTAGTACTATGTGGGCTAGTGTTAACCCATCAACACCACTGGGAGAGAGGAGTATAGTAGTAGTACTATGTGGGCTAGTGTTAACCCATCAACACCAGGGGAGAGAGGGTTATAGTAGTACTATGTGGCTAGTGTTAACCCATCAACACCACTGGGAGAGGGGGTAGATAGTAGTACTATGTGGGCTAGTGAACCCATCAACACCACTGGAGAGGAGGGGGAGATAGTAGTACTATGTGGGCTAGTGTTAACCCATCAAACCACTGGGAGAGAGGGGGGATAGTAGTACTATGTGGCTAGTGTTAACACAACACCACTGGGAGAGAGGGGTAGATAGTAGTAGTACTATGTGGGCTAGTGTTAACCATCAACACCACTGGGAGAGAGGGGGTAGATAGTAGTACTATGTGGGCTAGTGTTAACCCATCAACACCACTGGGAGAGAGGGGGTAGATAGTAGTACTATGTGGGCTAGTGTTAACCCATCAACACCACTGGGAGAGAGAGGGGTAGATAGTAGTACTATGTGGGCTAGTGTTAACCCATCAACACCACTGGGAGAGAGGGGGTAGATAGTAGTACTATGTGGGCTAGTGTTAACCCAACACCACGGGGAGAGGAGGGGGGGTAGATAGTAGTACTATGTGGGCTAGTGTTAACCCATCAACACCACTGGGAGAGAGGGGTAGTAGATAGTAGTACTATGTGGGCTAGTGTTAAACCATCAACACCACTGGGAGAGAGGGGGTAGATAGTAGTACTATGTGCTAGTGTTAACACAACACCACTGGGAGAGAGGAGTTATAGTAGTACTATGTGGGCTAGTGTTAACCCATCAACACCCTGGGAGAGAGGGGTATAGTAGTACTATGTGGGCTAGTGTTAACACAACACCACTGGAGAGAGGGGGTAAGTATAGTAGTACTATGTGGGCTAGTGTTAACCCATCAACACCACTGGGAGAGAGGGTGTAGATAGTAGTACTATGTGGGCTAGTGTTAACACAACACCACTGGGAGAGAGGAGTATAGTAGTACTATGTGGGCTAGTGTTAACCCATCAACACCACTGGGAGAGAGGGGGTAGATAGTAGTACTATGTGGGCTAGTGTTAACCGATCAACACCACTGAGAGGAGGGGGTAGATAGTAGTACTATGTGGGCTAGTGTTAACCCATCAACACCACTGGGAGAGAGGGGGTAGATAGTAGTACTATGTGGGCTAGTGTTAACCCATCAAACACCACTGGGAGAGGGGGTAGATAGTAGTACTATGTGGGCTAGTGTTAACCCATCAACACCACTGGGAGAGAGGGTGGTAGAGGGAGATAGTAGTACTATGTGGGCTAGTGTTAACCCATCAACACCACTGGGAGAGAGGGGGTAGATAGTAGTACTATGGGGCTAGTGTTAACCCATCAACACACTGGGAGAGGGGGGGTAGATAGTAGTACTATGTGGGCTAGTGTTAACCCATCAACACCACTGGGAGAGAGGGGGTAGATATTAGTACTATGTGGGCTAGTGTTAACACAACACACTGGGAATGGGGGTCGATAGGGGGGTAGATAGTAGTACTATGTGGGCTAGTGTTAACCCATCAACACCACGGGGAGAGAGGGGGTAGATAGTAGTACTATGGGGCTAGTGTTAACCCATCAACACCACTGGGAGAGAGGGGTAGATAGTAGTACAATGTGGGCTAGTGTTAACCCATCAACAGCACTGGGAGAGAGGGGGTAGATAGTAGTACTATGTGGGCTAGTGTTAACCCATCAACACCACTGGGAGAGAGGGGTAGATAGTAGTACTATGTGGGCTAGTGTTAACCCATCAACAGCACTGGGAGAGAGGGGGAGATAGTAGTACTATGTGGGCTAGTGTTAACCCATCAACACCACTGGAGAGAGGGGTAGATAGTAGTACTATGTGGGCTAGTGTTAACCCATCAACACCACTGGGGGAGAGAGGGGTTAGATAGTAGTACTATGTGGGCTAGTGTTAACCCATCAACACCACTGGGAGAGAGGGG
>NW_022264369.1:0-30406 GCF_002021735.2 Oncorhynchus kisutch
ACCCAAGACCCAGACCCAGGACCCAGGACCCAGACCCAGGACCCAAGACCCAGACCCAGACCCAGGACCCAAGACCCAGACCCAAGACCCAGGACCCAGACAAGACCCAGGACCCAAGACCCAGACCCAAGACCCAGGACCCAAGACCCAGACCCAGGACCCAAGACCCAGGACCCAGACCCAGACCCAGGACCCAGACAAGACCCAGGACCCAAGACCCAGGACCCAAGACCCAGGACCCAGACCCAGACCCAGGACCCAGGACCCAGACCCAGACCAGGACCCAAGACCCAGACCCAAGACAAGACCCAGGACCCAAGACCAGGACCCAAGACCCAGGACCCAGACCCAAGACCCAGACCCAGGACCCAAGACCCAGACCCAGACCCAGGACCCAGACCAGACCCAGGACCCAAGACCCAGGACCAAGACCAGGACCCAGACCCAGACCCAGGACCCAAGACCCAGACCAGGACCCAGACCCAGGACCCAGACCCAGGACCCAGGACCAGACCCAGGACCCAGACAAGACCCAAGACCCAGGACCCAAGACCCAGACCCAGACCCAGACCAGACCCAGACCCAGACCCAGGACCCAGACAAGACCCAGGACCCAGACCCAGGACCCAGACAGACAAGACCCAAGACCCAGACCCAGGACCCAAGACCCAGACCCAGACCCAGGACCCCGAGACAAGACCAGGACCCAGGACCCAGACCCAGGACCCAAGACCCAGGACCCAAGACCCAGACAAGACCAAGACCCAGACCCAAGACCCAGGACCCAAGACCCAGACAAGACCAAGACCAAGACAAGACCAGAACCAAGACCCAGGACCAAGACCCAGACCCAGGACCCAGGACCAGACAAGACCAAGGACCAAGACCAGACCCAAGACCCAGGACCCAAGACCCAGACCAGGACCCAAGACCCAGGACCCAAGACCCAGACCCAGGACCCAGACAAGACCCAGGACCCAAGACCCAGGACCCAGACCCAGACCCAGGACCCAGGACCCAGACCCAGACCCAGGACCAAGACCCAGACCAGACCCAGACCCAGGACCCAAGACCCAGACCCAGACCCAGGACCCAAGACCCAAGACCAAGACCCAGACCAGGACCCAAGACCCAGGACCCAGACCCAGACAAGACCCAGACCCAGGACCAAGACCCAGGACCCAAGACCCAGGACCCAGACCCAAGACCAGGCCCAAGACCCAGACCCAGGACCCAAGACCCAGACCAGGACCCAGAAAAGACCCAGGACCAAAGACCCAGGACCCAAGACCCAGGACCAAGGACCCAGACCCAGACCAAGACCAGACCCAAGACCCAGACCCAGACCCAAGACCCAAGACCCAGACCCAGAACCCAAGACCCAGACCCAGACCCAGGACCCAGACAAGGACCCAGACCAGACCAAGACCAAGACCAGACCAAGACCCAGAACAAACAAGACCCAGAACAAGACCCAGACCCAGGACCAAGACCCAGACCAAGACCCAGGACCCAAGACCCAAGACCAAGACCCAGACCCAGGACCCAAGACCCAGACCCAGACCCAGACATGACCCAGACCCAGGACCCAAGACCCAGGACCCAAGACCCAGGACCCAGACCCAAGACCCAGGACCCAAGACCCAGACCCAGGACCCAAGGCCCAGACCCAGGACCCAGAAAAGACCCAGGACCCAAGACCCAGGACCCAAGACCCAGGACCAAGGACCCAGACCCAGACCCAAGACCCAGGACCCAAGACCCAGACCCAGGACCCAAGACCCAAGACCCAGACCCAGAACCCAAGACCCAGACCCAGACCCAGGACCCAGACAAGACCCAGACCAGACCAAGACCAAGACCAGACCAAGAACAAGAACAAGAACAAGAACAAGAACAAGACCAAGTCCCAGACCAAGAACAAGACCAAGAGCAGACGGCAGGGTAGCCTAGTGGTTAGAGCACTGGACTAGTAACCGAAAGGTTGCAAGTTCAAACCCCTGAGCTGACAAGGTACAAATCTGTCATTCTGCCCCTGAACAGGCAGTTGACCCACAGTTGACCAGGACCCAAGACCCAGGACACCAGACCCAGGACCCAAGACCCAGACCCAGGACCCAGACAAGACCCAGGACCCAAGACCCAGACAAGACCCAGGACCAGACAAGACCAAGACCCAGGACCAGACAAGACCAAGACCCAGACCCAGGACCCAGACCCAGACAAGAACCAGGACCCAAGACCCAGGAACTAAGACCCAGAACCAGACAAGACCCAAGACCAAGACCAATTACTAGTCCAGCGCTCTAACCACTAGGCTACCTTCCGCCTGGTTTTGGTCTTGTTCTTGGTCTTAGTCTGGGTCTTGGTCTTGGTCTGGGTCATGGGTTCGATCCCCGTACTGGCTAATATGTACATTTTGAGTGTCAAAATTGTGAGTCACATGCATGTAAATTGTCAATGGTGCCACATAATTAAGTTTAGTGAATTGCAGAAATATCTCAGTTGGGAGAGCGTTAGACTGAAGATCTAATGGTCTCTGGTTCAATCCCGGTTTTTGGCATTTGTATTTGTTCTTTCTTTATGCTCTGGCTTCAAGGAAACTATCCTCAGCTTTGTTGTGGTCCTCAATGGTGTGTGTCACGCTGCTCCTCGGAAAGTAAGTAATGTCTTGCTTTTTCATCTGACATTTTGACATCAGTGTGACAGGAAAGTTGCTAGTCATTGTTACATGACAGTAGGTTGTCGTAAGACAAGGCTGCATGAAGTGTGAACTGGAGCTTTCTTGGATCCACAAATAAATGTTTTTTGGGGAATGCGGGCATCGATCCCAATACCTATAGCATGCTACCAATTGATCAAATTCCCCAGCTGTTTGGAATTTCTGCAAGAAGCAACCAAGAGTGTCCAGTCTTGTCAGGCTATGCTCTTGGTTGACTTGTTAGTTTACGTGCCAGCACTTGCAGAGGCTCAGTGCATCTCAACAATTGCACCCAAAAGCTAGTGGCCGGTTAGCTCAGTTGGTTAGAGTCTGATGCTAGTAATGCAAAGGTCATGGGTTCGATCCCCGTACTGGCTAATATGTACATTTTGAGTGTCAAAATTGTGAGTCACATGCATGTAAATTGTCAATGGTGCCACATAATTAAGTTAAGTGCATTGCTGAAATAGCTCAGTTGGGAGAGCGTTAGACTGAAGATCTGAAAGTCCCTGGTTCGATCCTGGTTTTCGGGATTTGTATTTGTTCTTTCTTTATGCTCTGGCTTCAAGGAAACTATCCACAGCTTTCTTTGTGGATCTCAATGGTGTGTGTCACGCTGCTCCTTTGAAAGTAAGTAATGCTTTGCTTTTTCATCTGACATTTTGACATCAGTGTGACAGGAAAGTTGCTTGTCATTGTGACATGACAGTAGGTTGTCGTAAGACAAGGCTGCATGAAGTGTGAACTGAAGCTTTCTTGGATCCACAAAAAAAATTGTTTTGGGGAATGCGGGCATCGACCCCAATACCTATAGCATGCTACCAATTGATCAAATTCCCCAGCTGTTTGGAATTTCCGCAAGAAGCAACCAAGAGTGTCCAGTCTTGTCAGGCAATGCTCTTGGTTGACTTGTTAGTTTACGCGCCAGCACTTGCAGAGGCTTGGTGCATCTCAACAATTGCGTGCAATAGCTAGTGAGCGGTTAGCTCAGTAGGTTAGAGTGTGGTGCTAATAATGCCAAGGTCATGGATTCGATCCCCGTACTGGCTAATATGTAGATTTTGAGTGTCAAAATTCTGAGTCACATGCATGTAAATTGTCAATGGTGCCTGGCGCGTAAACTAACAAGTCAACCAAGAGCATAGCCTGACAAGACTGGACACTCTTGGTTGCTTCTTGCGAAATTCCAAACTGCTGGGGAATTAGGTCAAATGCTTTGCATGCGTGAGGTAGTGGGATCGATGCCCGCATTCTCCAAAAGCACATTGTTTTATGGATCCAAGAAAACTGTAGTTCACACTTCATGCAGCTTTGTCTTACGACAACCTACTGTCATGTAACAATGACAAGCAACTTTCCTGTCACACTGATGTCAAAATGTCTTGGTGTGGTCTGGGTCTTTAGTTTGGTGGGCTTTTGTTTGGTGGGTCTTTTGTTTGGTGGATCTTTTGTTTGGTGGGTTTTGTTTTGTCTTTTGTTTGGTGGGTCTTTTGTTTGACCCAGACAAGTCCCAGACACCAAGACCTTGTCAGCTTGGGGGTTTGAACTTGCAACCTTTCAATTACTAGTCCAGCGCTCTAACCACTAGGCTACCCTTCCGCCTGGTTTTGGTCTTGGTCTTGTCTTGTCTTGGTCTTGTTCTTGGTCTGGTCTTGTTCTTGGTCTTAGTCTGGGTCTTGGTCTTGGTCTGGGTCATGGGTTCGATCCCCGTACTGGCTAATATGTACATTTTGAGTGTCAAAATTGTGAGTCACATGCATGTAAATTGTCAATGGTGCCACATAATTAAGTTTAGTGAATTGCAGAAATATCTCAGTTGGGAGAGTGTTAGACTGAAGATCTAATGGTCTCTGGTTCAATCCGGTTTTTGGCATTTGTTTTTGTTCTTTCTATATGCTCTGGCTTCAAGGAAACTATCCCCAGCTTTGTTGTGGTCCTCAATGGTGTGTGTCACACTGCTCCTCGGAAAAGTAAGTAATGTCTTGCTTTTCATCTGACATTTTGACATCAGTGTGACAGGAAAGTTGCTAGTCATGTTACATGACGTAGGTTGTCGTAAGACAAGGGCTGCATGACGTGGAGAACTGGAGCTTTCTTGGATGCACAAAAAAAATTGTTTTTTGGGGAATGCGGGCATCGATCCCAATACCTATAGCATGCTACCAATTGATCAAATTCCCCAGATGTTTGGAATTTCTGCAAGAAGGCAACCAAGAGTGTCCAGTCTTGTCAGGCTAGCTCTTGGTTGACTTGTTAGTTTACAGTGCCAGCACTTGCAGAAGGCTCAGTGCATCTCAACAATTGCACCCAATAGCTAGTGGCCGGTTAGCTCAGTTGGTTAGAGTCTGATGCTAGTAATGCAAATGTCATGGTTTCGATCCCCGTACTTGGCTAATATGTACATTTTGAGTGTCAAAATTGTGAGTCACATGCAGTAAATTGTCAATGGTGCCACATAATTAAGTTTAGTGAATTGCAGAAATATCTCAGTTGGGAGAGCGTTAGACTGAAATGTAAAAGTCCATGGTTCGATCCTGGTTTTCGGGATTTGTATTGTTCTTCTTTATGCTCTGGCTTCAAGGAAACTATCCACAGCTTTGTTTGTGATCTCAATGTGTGTGTCACGCTGCTCCTTGAAAGTAAGTAATGCTTTGCTTTTTCATCTGACATTTGGACATCAGTGTGACAGGAAGTTGCTTGTCATTGTGACATGACAGTAGGTTGTCGTAAGACAAGGCTGCAATGAAGTGTGAACTCGAAGATTTCTTGGATCCACCAAAAAATGTGTTTTTGGGGAATGCGGGCATCGACCCCAATACCTATAGCATGCTACCAATTGATCAAATTCCCCAGCTGTTTGGAATTTCCGCAAGAAGCAACCAAGAGTGTCCAGTCTTGTCAGGCAATGCTCTTGGTTGACTTGTTAGTTTACGCGCCAGCACTTGCAGAGGCTTGGTGCATCTCAACAATTGCGTGCAATAGCTAGTGAGCGGTTAGCTCAGTAGGTTAGAGTGTGGTGCTAATAATGCCAAGGGTCATGGATTCGATCCCCGTACTGGCTAATATGTAGATTTTGAGTGTCAAAATTCTGAGTCACATGCATGTAAATTGTCAATGGTGCCTGGCGCGTAAACTAACAAGTCAACCAAGAGCATAGCCTGACAAGACTGGACACTCTTGGTTGCTTCTTGCGGAAATTCCAAACTGCTGGGGAATTAGGTCAAATGCTTTGCATGCGTGAGGTAGTGGGATCGATGCCCGCATTCTCCAAAAGCACATTGTTTTATGGATCCAAGAAAACTGTAGTTCACACTTCATGCAGCTTGTCCTTACGACACCTACTGTCATGTAACAATGACAAGCAACTTTCCTGTCACACTGATGTCAAAATGTCTTGGTGTGGTCTGAGTCTTGGGTCTTTGTTTGGTGGGGGGTCTTTTGTTGTGGGTGGATCTTTGTTTGGTTTGGTGGGGTCTTTTGTTTTGTTTGGTTTGATTGGGGATCTTTGTGTTTGTTGGTCTTTTGTTTGGTGGGTCTTTGTTTTGACCCAGACAAGTCCCAGACACCAGACCTTGTCAGCTTGGGGGATTGAACTTGCAACCTTTCAATTACTAGTCCAGCGCTCTAACCACTAGCTACCCTTCCGCCTGGTTTGGGGTCTTGGTCTTGTCTTGTCTTGGTCTTGTTCTTGGTCTGGTCTTGTTCTTGGTCTTAGTCTGGGTCTTGGTCTTGGTCTGGGTCATGGGTTCGATCCCCGTACTGGCTAATATGTACATTTTGAGTGTCAAAATTGTGAGTCACATGCATGTAAATTGTCAATGGTGCCACATAATTAAGTTTAGTGAATTGCAGAAATATCTCAGTTGGGAGAGTGTTAGACTGAAGATCTAATGGTCTCTGGTTCAATTCCCGGTTTTTGGCATTTGTTTTTGTTCTTTCTATATGCTCTGGCTTCAAGGAAACTATCCCCAGCTTTGTTGTGGTCCTCAATGGTGTGTGTCACACTGCTCCTCGGAAAGTAAGTAATGTCTTGCTTTTTCATCTGACATTTTGACATCAGTGTGACAGGAAAGTTGCTAGTCATTGTTACATGACAGTAGGGTTGTCGTAAGACAAGGCTGCATGAAGTGTGAACTGGAGCTTTCTTGGATGCACAAAAAAAATTGTTTTTGGGGAATGCGGGCATCGATCCCAATACCTATAGCATGCTACCAATTGATCAAATTCCCCAGCTGTTTGGAATTTCTGCAAGAAGCAACCAAGAGTGTCCAGTCTTGTCAGGCTATGCTCTTGGTTGACTTGTTAGTTTACGTGCCAGCACTTGCAGAGGCTCAGTGCATCTCAACAATTGCACCCAATAGCTAGTGGCCGGTTAGCTCAGTTGGTTTAGAGTCTGATGCTAGTAATGCAAAGGTCATGGGTTCGATACCTGTACTGGCTAATATGTACATTTTGAGTGTCAAAATTGTGAGTCACATGCATGTAAATTGTCAATGGTGCCACATAATTAAGTTAAGTGCATTGCTGAAATTGCTCAGTTGGGAGAGCGTTATACTGAAGATTTAAAAGTCCCTGGTTCAATCCAGGTTTTCGGGATTTGTATTTGTTCTTTCTTTATGCTCTGGCTTCAAGGAAACTATCCACAGCTTTCTTTGTGGATCTCAATGGTGTGTGTCACGCTGCTCCTTTGAAAGTAAGTAATGCTTTGCTTTTTCATCTGACATTTTGACATCAGTGTGACAGGAAAGTTGCTTGTCATTGTGACATGACAGTAGGTTGTCGTAAGACAAGGCTGCATGAAGTGCGAACTTGAGCTTTCTTGGATCCACAAAAAAATGTGTTTTTGGGGAATGCGGGCATCGATCCCAATACCTATAGCATGCTAACAATTGATCAAATTCCCCAGCTGTTTGGAATTTCTGCAAGAAGCAACCAAGAGTGTCCAGTCTTGTCAGGCTATGCTCTTGGTTGACTTGTTAGTTTATGTGCCAGCACTTGCAGAGGCTCAGTGCATCTCAACAATTGCACCCAATAGCTAGTGGCCGGTTAGCTCAGTTGGTTAGAGTCTGATGCTAGTAATGCAAAGGTCATGGTTTCGATCCCCGTACTGGCTAATATGTACATTTTGAGTGTCAAAATTGTGAGTCACATGCATGTAAATTGTCAATGGTGCCACATAATTAAGTTTAGTGAATTGCAGAAATATCTCAGTTGGGAGAGCGTTAGACTGAAAATTTAAAAGTCCCTGGTTCGATCCTGGTTTTCGGGATTTGTATTTGTTCTTTCTTTATGCTCTGGCTTCAAGGAAACTATCCACAGCTTTGTTTGTGGATCTCAATGGTGTGTGTCACGCTGCTCCTCTGAAAGTAAGTAATGCTTTGCTTTTTCATCTGACATTTTGACATCAGTGTGACAGGAAAGTTGCTTGTCATTGTGACATGACAGTAGGTTGTCGTAAGACAAGGCTGCATGAAGTGTGAACTGAAGATTTCTTGGATCCACCAAAAAAATGTGTTTTTGGGGAATGCGGGCATCGACCCCAATACCTATAGCATGCTACCAATTGATCAAATTCCCCAGCTGTTTGGAATTTCCGCAAGAAGCAACCAAGAGTGTCCAGTCTTGTCAGGCAATGCTCTTGGTTGACTTGTTAGTTTACGCGCCAGCACTTGCAGAGGCTTGGTGCATCTCAACAATTGCGTGCAATAGCTAGTGAGCGGTTAGCTCAGTAGGTTAGAGTGTGGTGCTAATAATGCCAAGGTCATGGATTCGATCCCCGTACTGGCTAATATGTAGATTTTGAGTGTCAAAATTCTGAGTCACATGCATGTAAATTGTCAATGGTGCCTGGCGCGTAAACTAACAAGTCAACCAAGAGCATAGCCTGACAAGACTGGACACTCTTGGTTGCTTCTTGCGGAAATTCCAAACTGCTGGGGAATTAGGTCAAATGCTTTGCATGCGTGAGGTAGTGGGATCGATGCCCGCATTCTCCAAAAGCACATTGTTTTATGGATCCAAGAAAACTGTAGTTCACACTTCATGCAGCTTTGTCTTACGACAACCTACTGTCATGTAACAATGACAAGCAACTTTCCTGTCACACTGATGTCAAAATGTCTTGGTGTGGTCTGAGTCTTGGGTCTTTTGTTTGGTGGGTCTTTTGTTTGGTGGGTCTTTTGTTTGGTGGATCTTTTGTTTGGTGGGTCTTTGGTTTGGTGGGTCTTTGGTTGGTGGGTCTTTTGTTTGGTGGGTCTTTTGTTTGGTGTGTCTTTGTTTTGTTGGTCTTTTGTTTGATGGGTCTTTTGTTTGGTGGGTCTTTGTTTGACCCAGACAAGTCCCAGACACCAAGACCTTGTCAGCTTGGGGGATTGAACTTGCAACCTTTCAATTACTAGTCCAGCGCTCTAACCACTAGGCTACCCTTCCGCCTGGTTTTGGTCTTGGTCTTGTCTTGCCTTGGTCTTGTTCTTGGTCTGGTCTTGTTCTTGGTCTTAGTCTGGGTCTTGGTCTTGGTCTGGGTCATGGGTTCGATCCCCGTACTGGCTAATATGTACATTTTGAGTGTCAAAATTGTGAGTCACATGCATGTAAATTGTCAATGGTGCCACATAATTAAGTTTAGTGAATTGCAGAAATATCTCAGTTGGGAGAGTGTTAGACTGAAGATCTAATGGTCTCTGGTTCAATCCCGGTTTTTGGCATTTGTTTTTGTTCTTTCTATATGCTCTGGCTTCAAGGAAACTATCCCCAGCTTTGTTGTGGTCCTCAATGGTGTGTGTCACACTGCTCCTCGGAAAGTAAGTAATGTCTTGCTTTTTCATCTGACATTTTGACATCAGTGTGACAGGAAAGTTGCTAGTCATTGTTACATGACAGTAGGTTGTCGTAAGACAAGGCTGCATGAAGTGTGAACTGGAGCTTTCTTGGATGCACCAAAAAAATTGTTTTTGGGGAATGCGGGCATCGATCCCAATACCTATAGCATGCTACCAATTGATCAAATTCCCCAGCTGTTTGGAATTTCTGCAAGAAGCAACCAAGAGTGTCCAGTCTTGTCAGGCTATGCTCTTGGTTGACTTGTTAGTTTACGTGCCAGCACTTGCAGAGGCTCAGTGCATCTCAACAATTGCACCCAATAGCTAGTGGCCGGTTAGCTCAGTTGGTTAGAGTCTGATGCTAGTAATGCAAAGGTCATGGGTTCGATCCCTGTACTGGCTAATATGTACATTTTGAGTGTCAAAATTGTGAGTCACATGCATGTAAATTGTCAATGGTGCCACATAATTAAGTTAAGTGCATTGCTGAAATTGCTCAGTTGGGAGAGCGTTATACTGAAGATTTAAAAGTCCCTGGTTCGATCCAGGTTTTCGGGATTTGTATTTGTTCTTTCTTTATGCTCTGGCTTCAAGGAAACTATCCACAGCTTTCTTTGTGGATCTCAATGGTGTGTGTCACGCTGCTCCTTTGAAAGTAAGTAATGCTTTGCTTTTTCATCTGACATTTTGACATCAGTGTGACAGGAAAGTTGCTTGTCATTGTGACATGACAGTAGGTTGTCGTAAGACAAGGCTGCATGAAGTGCGAACTTGAGCTTTCTTGGATCCACAAAAAAATGTGTTTTTGGGGAATGCGGGCATCGATCCCAATACCTATAGCATGCTAACAATTGATCAAATTCCCCAGCTGTTTGGAATTTCTGCAAGAAGCAACCAAGAGTGTCCAGTCTTGTCAGGCTATGCTCTTGGTTGACTTGTTAGTTTATGTGCCAGCACTTGCAGAGGCTCAGTGCATCTCAACAATTGCACCCAATAGCTAGTGGCCGGTTAGCTCAGTTGGTTAGAGTCTGATGCTAGTAATGCAAAGGTCATGGTTTCGATCCCCGTACTGGCTAATATGTACATTTTGAGTGTCAAAATTGTGAGTCACATGCATGTAAATTGTCAATGGTGCCACATAATTAAGTTTAGTGAATTGCAGAAATATCTCAGTTGGGAGAGCGTTAGACTGAAAATTTAAAAGTCCCTGGTTCGATCCTGGTTTTCGGGATTTGTATTTGTTCTTTCTTTATGCTCTGGCTTCAAGGAAACTATCCACAGCTTTGTTTGTGGATCTCAATGGTGTGTGTCACGCTGCTCCTCTGAAAGTAAGTAATGCTTTGCTTTTTCATCTGACATTTTGACATCAGTGTGACAGGAAAGTTGCTTGTCATTGTGACATGACAGTAGGTTGTCGTAAGACAAGGCTGCATGAAGTGTGAACTGAAGATTTCTTGGATCCACCAAAAAAATGTGTTTTTGGGGAATGCGGGCATCGACCCCAATACCTATAGCATGCTACCAATTGATCAAATTCCACAGCTGTTTGGAATTTCCGCAAGAAGCAACCAAGAGTGTCCAGTCTTGTCAGGCAATGCTCTTGGTTGACTTGTTAGTTTACGCGCCAGCACTTGCAGAGGCTTGGTGCATCTCAACAATTGTGTGCAATAGCTAGTGAGCGGTTAGCTCAGTAGGTTAGAGTGTGGTGCTAATAATGCCAAGGTCATGGATTCGATCCCCGTACTGGCTAATATGTAGATTTTGAGTGTCAAAATTCTGAGTCACATGCATGTAAATTGTCAATGGTGCCTGGCGCGTAAACTAACAAGTCAACCAAGAGCATAGCCTGACAAGACTGGACACTCTTGGTTGCTTCTTGCGGAAATTCCAAACTGCTGGGGAATTAGGTCAAATGCTTTGCATGCGTGAGGTAGTGGGATCGATGCCCGCATTCTCCAAAAGCACATTGTTTTATGGATCCAAGAAAACTGTAGTTCACACTTCATGCAGCTTTGTCTTACGACAACCTACTGTCATGTAACAATGACAAGCAACTTTCCTGTCACACTGATGTCAAAATGTCTTGGTGTGGTCTGAGTCTTGGGTCTTTTGTTTGGTGGGTCTTTTGTTTGGTGGGTCTTTTGTTTGGTGGATCTTTTGTTTGGTGGGTCTTTGGTTTGGTGGGTCTTTGGTTTGGTGGGTCTTTTGTTTGGTGGGTCTTTTGTTTGGTTTGGTGGGTCTTTTGTTTTGTTGGTCTTTTGTTTGATGGGTCTTTTGTTTGGTGGGTCTTTTGTTTGACCCAGACAATTCCCAGACACCAAGACCTTGTCAGCTTGGGGGATTGAACTTGCAACCTTTCAATTACTAGTCCAGCGCTCTAACCACTAGGCTACCCTTCCGCCTGGTTTTGGTCTTGGTCTTGTCTTGCCTTGGTCTTGTTCTTGGTCTGGTCTTGTTCTTGGTCTTAGTCTGGGTCTTGGTCTTGGTCTGGGTCATGGGTTCGATCCCCGTACTGGCTAATATGTACATTTTGAGTGTCAAAATTGTGAGTCACATGCATGTAAATTGTCAATGGTGCCACATAATTAAGTTTAGTGAATTGCAGAAATATCTCAGTTGGGAGAGTGTTAGACTGAAGATCTAATGGTCTCTGGTTCAATCCCGGTTTTTGGCATTTGTTTTTGTTCTTTCTATATGCTCTGGCTTCAAGGAAACTATCCCCAGCTTTGTTGTGGTCCTCAATGGTGTGTGTCACACTGCTCCTCGGAAAGTAAGTAATGTCTTGCTTTTTCATCTGACATTTTGACATCAGTGTGACAGGAAAGTTGCTAGTCATTGTTACATGACAGTAGGTTGTCGTAAGACAAGGCTGCATGAAGTGTGAACTGGAGCTTTCTTGGATGCACAAAAAAAATTGTTTTTGGGGAATGCGGGCATCGATCCCAATACCTATAGCATGCTACCAATTGATCAAATTCCCCAGCTGTTTGGAATTTCTGCAAGAAGCAACCAAGAGTGTCCAGTCTTGTCAGGCTATGCTCTTGGTTGACTTGTTAGTTTACGTGCCAGCACTTGCAGAGGCTCAGTGCATCTCAACAATTGCACCCAATAGCTAGTGGCCGGTTAGCTCAGTTGGTTAGAGTCTGATGCTAGTAATGCAAAGGTCATGGGTTCGATCCCTGTACTGGCTAATATGTACATTTTGAGTGTCAAAATTGTGAGTCACATGCATGTAAATTGTCAATGGTGCCACATAATTAAGTTAAGTGCATTGCTGAAATTGCTCAGTTGGGAGAGCGTTATACTGAAGATTTAAAAGTCCCTGGTTCGATCCAGGTTTTCGGGATTTGTATTTGTTCTTTCTTTATGCTCTGGCTTCAAGGAAACTATCCACAGCTTTCTTTGTGGATCTCAATGGTGTGTGTCACGCTGCTCCTTTGAAAGTAAGTAATGCTTTGCTTTTTCATCTGACATTTTGACATCAGTGTGACAGGAAAGTTGCTTGTCATTGTGACATGACAGTAGGTTGTCGTAAGACAAGGCTGCATGAAGTGCGAACTTGAGCTTTCTTGGATCCACAAAAAAATGTGTTTTTGGGGAATGCGGGCATCGATCCCAATACCTATAGCATGCTAACAATTGATCAAATTCCCCAGCTGTTTGGAATTTCTGCAAGAAGCAACCAAGAGTGTCCAGTCTTGTCAGGCTATGCTCTTGGTTGACTTGTTAGTTTATGTGCCAGCACTTGCAGAGGCTCAGTGCATCTCAACAATTGCACCCAATAGCTAGTGGCCGGTTAGCTCAGTTGGTTAGAGTCTGATGCTAGTAATGCAAAGGTCATGGTTTCGATCCCCGTACTGGCTAATATGTACATTTTGAGTGTCAAAATTGTGAGTCACATGCATGTAAATTGTCAATGGTGCCACATAATTAAGTTTAGTGAATTGCAGAAATATCTCAGTTGGGAGAGCGTTAGACTGAAAATTTAAAAGTCCCTGGTTCGATCCTGGTTTTCGGGATTTGTATTTGTTCTTTCTTTATGCTCTGGCTTCAAGGAAACTATCCACAGCTTTGTTTGTGGATCTCAATGGTGTGTGTCACGCTGCTCCTCTGAAAGTAAGTAATGCTTTGCTTTTTCATCTGACATTTTGACATCAGTGTGACAGGAAAGTTGCTTGTCATTGTGACATGACAGTAGGTTGTCGTAAGACAAGGCTGCATGAAGTGTGAACTGAAGATTTCTTGGATCCACCAAAAAAATGTGTTTTTGGGGAATGCGGGCATCGACCCCAATACCTATAGCATGCTACCAATTGATCAAATTCCCCAGCTGTTTGGAATTTCCGCAAGAAGCAACCAAGAGTGTCCAGTCTTGTCAGGCAATGCTCTTGGTTGACTTGTTAGTTTACGCGCCAGCACTTGCAGAGGCTTGGTGCATCTCAACAATTGCGTGCAATAGCTAGTGAGCGGTTAGCTCAGTAGGTTAGAGTGTGGTGCTAATAATGCCAAGGTCATGGATTCGATCCCCGTACTGGCTAATATGTAGATTTTGAGTGTCAAAATTCTGAGTCACATGCATGTAAATTGTCAATGGTGCCTGGCGCGTAAACTAACAAGTCAACCAAGAGCATAGCCTGACAAGACTGGACACTCTTGGTTGCTTCTTGCGGAAATTCCAAACTGCTGGGGAATTAGGTCAAATGCTTTGCATGCGTGAGGTAGTGGGATCGATGCCCGCATTCTCCAAAAGCACATTGTTTTATGGATCCAAGAAAACTGTAGTTCACACTTCATGCAGCTTTGTCTTACGACAACCTACTGTCATGTAACAATGACAAGCAACTTTCCTGTCACACTGATGTCAAAATGTCTTGGTGTGGTCTGAGTCTTGGGTCTTTTGTTTGGTGGATCTTTTGTTTGGTGTGTCTTTGGTTTGGTGGGTCTTTGGTTTTGTTTGGTGGGTCTTTTGTTTGGTGGGTCTTTTGTTTGACCCAGACAAGACCCAGACACCAAGACCTTGTCAGCTTGGGGGTTTGAACTTGCAACCTTTCAATTACTAGTCCAGCGCTCTAACCACTAGGCTACCCTTCCGCCTGGTTTTGGTCTTGGTCTTGTCTTGTCTTGGTCTTGTTCTTGGTCTGGGTCATGGGTTCGATCCCCGTACTGGCTAATATGTACATTTTGAGTGTCAAAATTGTGAGTCACATGCATGTAAATTGTCAATGGTGCCACATAATTAAGTTTAGTGAATTGCAGAAATATCTCAGTTGGGAGAGTGTTAGACTGAAGATCTAATGGTCTCTGGTTCAATCCCGGTTTTTGGCATTTGTATTTGTTCTTTCTATATGCTCTGGCTTCAAGGAAACTATCCCCAGCTTTGTTGTGGTCCTCAATGGTGTGTGTCACGCTGCTCCTCGGAAAGTAAGTAATGTCTTGCTTTTTCATCTGACATTTTGACATCAGTGTGACAGGAAAGTTGCTAGTCATTGTTACATGACAGTAGGTTGTCGTAAGACAAGGCTGCATGAAGTGTGAACTGGAGCTTTCTTGGATCCACAAAAAAATGTGTTTTTGGGGAATGCGGGCATCGATCCCAATACCTATAGCATGCTACCAATTGATCAAATTCCCCAGCTGTTTGGAATTTCTGCAAGAAGCAACCAAGAGTGTCCAGTCTTGTCAGGCTATGCTCTTGGTTGACTTGTTAGTTTACGTGCCAGCACTTGCAGAGGCTCAGTGCATCTCAACAATTGCACCCAATAGCTAGTGGCCGGTTAGCTCAGTTGGTTAGAGTCTGATGCTAGTAATGCAAAGTTCATGGGTTCGATCCCCGTACTGGCTAATATGTACATTTTCAGTGTCAAAATTGTGAGTCACATGCATGTAAATTGTCAATGGTGCCACATAATTAAGTTAAGTGCATTGCTGAAATTGCTCAGTTGGGAGAGCGTTAGACTGAAGATCTGAAAGTCCCTGGTTCGATCCCGGTTTTCGGGATTTGTATTTGTTCTTTCTTTATGCTCTGGCTTCAAGGAAACTATCCACAGCTTTGTTTGTGGATCTCAATGGTGTGTGTCACGCTGCTCCTCTGAAAGTAAGTAATGCTTTGCTTTTTCATCTGACATTTTGACATCAGTGTGACAGGAAAGTTGCTTGTCATTGTGACATGACAGTAGGTTGTCGTAAGACAAGGCTGCATGAAGTGTGAACTGAAGCTTTCTTGGATCCACAAAAAAAATGTGTTTTTGGGGAATGCGGGCATCGACCCCAATACCTATAGCATGCTACCAATTGATCAAATTCCCCAGCTGTTTGGAATTTCCGCAAGAAGCAACCAAGAGTGTCCAGTCTTGTCAGGCAATGTTCTTGGTTGACTTGTTAGTTTATGCGCCAGCACTTGCAGAGGCTTGGTGCATCTCAACAATTGCGTGCAATAGCTAGTGAGCGGTTAGCTCAGTAGGTTAGAGTGTGTTGCTAATAATGCCAAGGTCATGGATTCGATCCCTGTACTGGCTAATATGTAGATTTTGAGTGTCAAAATTCTGAGTCACATGCATGTAAATTGTCAATGGTGCCTGGCGCGTAAACTAACAAGTCAACCAAGAGCATAGCCTGACAAGACTGGACACTCTTGGTTGCTTCTTGCGGAAATTCCAAACTGCTGGGGAATTAGGTCAAATGCTTTGCATGCGTGAGGTAGTGGGATCGATGCCCGCATTCTCCAAAAGCACATTGTTTTATGGATCCAAGAAAACTGTAGTTCACACTTCATGCAGCTTTGTCTTACGACAACCTACTGTCATGTAACAATGACAAGCAACTTTCCTGTCACACTGATGTCAAAATGTCTTGGTGTGGTCTGGGTCTTGGGTCTTTTGTTTGGTGGGTCTTTTGTTTGGTGGGTCTTTGGTTTGGTGGGTCTTTTGTTTGGTGGGTCTTTTGTTTGACCCAGACAAGACCCAGACACCAAGACCTTGTCAGCTTGGCGGTTTGAACTTGCAACCTTTCAATTACTAGTCCAGAGCTCTAACCACTAGGCTACCCTTCCGCCTGGTTTTGGTCTTGGTCTTGTCTTGTCTTGGTCTTGTTCTTGGTCTGGTCTTGTTCTTGGTCTTAGTCTGGGTCTTGGTCTTGGTCTTGGTCTGGGTCATGGGTTCGATCCCCGTACTGGCTAATATGTACATTTTGAGTGTCAAAATTGTGAGTCACATGCATGTAAATTGTCAATGGTGCCACATAATTAAGTTTAGTGAATTGCAGAAATATCTCAGTTGGGAGAGTGTTAGACTGAAGATCTAATGGTCTCTGGTTCAATCCCGGTTTTTGGCATTTGTATTTGTTCTTTCTATATGCTCTGGCTTCAAGGAAACTATTCCCAGCTTTGTTGTGGTCCTCAATGGTGTGTGTCACGCTGCTCCTCGGAAAGTAAGTAATGTCTTGCTTTTTCATCTGACATTTTGACATCAGTGTGACAGGAAAGTTGCTAGTCATTGTTACATGACAGTAGGTTGTCGTAAGACAAGGCTGCATGAAGTGTGAACTGGAGCTTTCTTGGATCCACAAAAAAATGTGTTTTTGGGGAATGCGGGCATCGATCCCAATACCTATAGCATGCTACCAATTGATCAAATTCCCCAGCTGTTTGGAATTTCTGCAAGAAGCAACCAAGAGTGTCCAGTCTTGTCAGGCTATGCTCTTGGTTGACTTGTTAGTTTACGTGCCAGCACTTGCAGAGGCTCAGTGCATCTCAACAATTGCACCCAATAGCTAGTGGCCGGTTAGCTCAGTTGGTTAGAGTCTGATGCTAGTAATGCAAAGTTCATGGGTTTCGATCCCCGTACTGGTTAATATGTAGATTAACACTTAACTTAATTATGTGGCACCATTGAAAATTTACATGCATGTGACTCACAATTTTGACACTCAAAATGTACATATTAGCCAGTACGGGGATCGAACCCATGACCTTTGCATTATTCGCATCAGACTCTAACCAACTGAGCTAACCGGCCACTAGCTATTGGGTGCAATTGTTGAGATGCACTGAGCCTCTGCAAGTGCTGGCACGTAAACTAACAAGTCAACCAAGAGCATAGCCTGACAAGACTGGACACTCTTGGTTGCTTCTTGCAGAAATTCCAAACAGCTGGGGAATTTGATCAATTGGTAGCATGCTATAGGTATTGGGATCGATGCCCGCATTCCCCAAAAACAATTTTTTTTGTGCATCCAAGAAAGCTCCAGTTCACACTTCATGCAGCCTTGTCTTACGACAACCTACTGTCATGTAACAATGACTAGCAACTTTCCTGTCACACTGATGTCAAAATGTCAGATGAAAAAGCAAGACATTACTTACTTTCCGAGGAGCAGTGTGACACACACCATTGAGGACCACAACAAAGCTGGGGATAGTTTCCTTGAAGCCAGAGCATATAGAAAGAACAAAAACAAATGCCAAAAACCGGGAATGAACCAGAGACCATTAGATCTTCAGTCTAACACTCTCCCAACTGAGATATTTCTGCAATTCACTAAACTTAATTATGTGGCACCATTGACAATTTACATGCATGTGACTCACAATTTTGACACTCAAAATGTACATATTAGCCAGTACGGGGATCGAACCCATGACCCAGACCAAGACCAAGACCCAGACTAAGACCAAGAACAAGACCAGACCAAGAACAAGACCAAGACAAGACAAGACCAAGACCAAAACCAGGCGGAAGGGTAGCCTAGTGGTTAGAGCGCTGGACTAGTAATTGAAAGGTTTCAAGTTCAATCCCCCAAGCTGACAAGGTCTTGGTGTCTGGGACTTGTCTGGGTCAAACAAAAGACCCACCAAACAAAACAAAAGACCCACCAAACCAAAGACCCACCAAACAAAAGATCCACCAAACAAAAGATCCACCAAACAAAAGACCCACCAAACAAAAGACCCAAGACTCAGACCACACCAAGACATTTTGACATCAGTGTGACAGGAAAGTTGCTTGTCATTGTTACATGACAGTAGGTTGTCGTAAGACAAAGCTGCATGAAGTGTGAACTACAGTTTTCTTGGATCCATAAAACAATGTGCTTTTGGAGAATGCGGGCATCGATCCCACTACCTCACGCATGCAAAGCATTTGACCTAATTCCCCAGCAGTTTGGAATTTCCGCAAGAAGCAACCAAGAGTGTCCAGTCTTGTCAGGCTATGCTCTTGGTTGACTTGTTAGTTTACGCGCCAGGCACCATTGACAATTTACATGCATGTGACTCAGAATTTTGACACTCAAAATCTACATATTAGCCAGTACGGGGATCGAATCCATGACCTTGGCATTATTAGCACCACACTCTAACCTACTGAGCTAACCGCTCACTAGCTATTGCACGCAATTGTTGAGATGCACCAAGCCTCTGCAAGTGCTGGCGCGTAAACTAACAAGTCAACCAAGAGCATTGCCTGACAAGACTGGACACTCTTGGTTGCTTCTTGCGGAAATTCCAAACAGCTGGGGAATTTGATCAATTGGTAGCATGCTATAGGTATTGGGGTCGATGCCCGCATTCCCCAAAAACACATTTTTTTGGTGGATCCAAGAAATCTTCAGTTCACACTTCATGCAGCCTTGTCTTACGACAACCTACTGTCATGTCACAATGACAAGCAACTTTCCTGTCACACTGATGTCAAAATGTCAGATGAAAAAGCAAAGCATTACTTACTTTCAGAGGAGCAGCGTGACACACACCATTGAGATCCACAAACAAAGCTGTGGATAGTTTCCTTGAAGCCAGAGCATAAAGAAAGAACAAATACAAATCCCGAAAACCAGGATCGAACCAGGGACTTTTAAATTTCAGTCTAACGCTCTCCCAACTGAGATATTTCAGCAATGCACTAACTTAATTATGTGGCACCATTGACAATTTACATGCATGTGACTCACAATTTTGACACTCAAAATGTACATATTAGCCAGTACGGGGATCGAAACCATGACCTTTGCATTACTAGCATCAGACTCTAACCAACTGAGCTAACCGGCCACTAGCTATTGGGTGCAATTGGTTGAGATGCACTGAGCCTCTGCAAGTGCTGGCACATAAACTAACAAGTCAACCAAGAGCATAGCCTGACAAGACTGGACACTCTTGGTTGCTTCTTGCAGAAATTCCAAACAGCTGGGGAATTTGATCAATTGTTAGCATGCTATAGGTATTGGGATCGATGCCCGCATTCCCCAAAAACACATTTTTTTGTGGATCCAAGAAAGCTCAAGTTCGCACTTCATGCAGCCTTGTCTTACGACAACCTACTGTCATGTCACAATGACAAGCAACTTTCCTGTCACACTGATGTCAAAATGTCAGATGAAAAAGCAAAGCATTACTTACTTTCAAAGGAGCAGCGTGACACACACCATTGAGATCCACAAAGAAAGCTGTGGATAGTTTCCTTGAAGCCAGAGCATAAAGAAAGAACAAATACAAATCCCGAAAACCTGGATCGAACCAGGGACTTTTAAATCTTCAGTATAACGCTCTCCCAACTGAGCAATTTCAGCAATGCACTTAACTTAATTATGTGGCACCATTGACAATTTACATGCATGTGACTCACAATTTTGACACTCAAAATGTACATATTAGCCAGTACAGGGATCGAACCCATGACCTTTGCATTACTAGCATCAGACTCTAACCAACTGAGCTAACCGGCCACTAGCTATTGGGTGCAATTGTTGAGATGCACTGAGCCTCTGCAAGTGCTGGCACGTAAACTAACAAGTCAACCAAGAGCATAGCCTGACAAGACTGGACACTCTTGGTTGCTTCTTGCAGAAATTCCAAACAGCTGGGGAATTTGATCAATTGGTAGCATGCTATAGGTATTGGGATCGATGCCCGCATTCCCCAAAAACAATTTTTTTGGTGCATCCAAGAAAGCTCCAGTTCACACTTCATGCAGCCTTGTCTTACGACAACCTACTGTCATGTAACAATGACTAGCAACTTTCCTGTCACACTGATGTCAAAATGTCAGATGAAAAAGCAAGACATTACTTACTTTCCGAGGAGCAGTGTGACACACACCATTGAGGACCACAACAAAGCTGGGGATAGTTTCCTTGAAGCCAGAGCATATAGAAAGAACAAAAACAAATGCCAAAAACCGGGATTGAACCAGAGACCATTAGATCTTCAGTCTAACACTCTCCCAACTGAGATATTTCTGCAATTCACTAAACTTAATTATGTGGCACCATTGACAATTTACATGCATGTGACTCACAATTTTGACACTCAAAATGTACATATTAGCCAGTACGGGGATCGAACCCATGACCCAGACCAAGACCAAGACCCAGACTAAGACCAAGAACAAGACCAGACCAAGAACAAGACCAAGGCAAGACAAGACCAAGACCAAAACCAGGCGGAAGGGTAGCCTAGTGGTTAGAGCGCTGGACTAGTAATTGAAAGGTTGCAAGTTCAATCCCCCAAGCTGACAAGGTCTTGGTGTCTGGGACTTGTCTGGGTCAAACAAAAGACCCACCAAACAAAAGACCCACCAAACAAAAGACCCACCAAACAAAAGACCCACCAAACCAAAGACCCACCAAACAAAAGACCCACCAAACAAAAGACCCAAGACTCAGACCACACCAAGACATTTTGACATCAGTGTGACAGGAAAGTTGCTTGTCATTGTTACATGACAGTAGGTTGTCGTAAGACAAAGCTGCATGAAGTGTGAACTACAGTTTTCTTGGATCCATAAAACAATGTGCTTTTGGAGAATGCGGGCATCGATCCCACTACCTCACGCATGCAAAGCATTTGACCTAATTCCCCAGCAGTTTGGAATTTCCGCAAGAAGCAACCAAGAGTGTCCAGTCTTGTCAGGCTATGCTCTTGGTTGACTTGTTAGTTTACGCGCCAGGCACCATTGACAATTTACATGCATGTGACTCAGAATTTTGACACTCAAAATCTACATATTAGCCAGTACGGGGATCGAATCCATGACCTTGGCATTATTAGCACCACACTGTAACCTACTGAGCTAACCGCTCACTAGCTATTGCACGCAATTGTTGAGATGCACCAAGCCTCTGCAAGTGCTGGCGCGTAAACTAACAAGTCAACCAAGAGCATTGCCTGACAAGACTGGACACTCTTGGTTGCTTCTTGCGGAAATTCCAAACAGCTGGGGAATTTGATCAATTGGTAGCATGCTATAGGTATTGGGGTCGATGCCCGCATTCCCCAAAAACACATTTTTTTTGTGGATCCAAGAAAGCTTCAGTTCACACTTCATGCAGCCTTGTCTTACGACAACCTACTGTCATGTCACAATGACAAGCAACTTTCCTGTCACACTGATGTCAAAATGTCAGATGAAAAAGCAAAGCATTACTTACTTTCAGAGGAGCAGCGTGACACACACCATTGAGATCCACAAACAAAGCTGTGGATAGTTTCCTTGAAGCCAGAGCATAAAGAAAGAACAAATACAAATCCCGAAAACCGGGATCGAACCAGGGACTTTCAGATCTTCAGTCTAACGCTCTCCCAACTGAGCAATTTCAGCAATGCACTTAACTTAATTATGTGGCACCATTGACAATTTACATGCTGACTCACAATTTTGACACTGAAAATGTACATATTAGCCAGTACGGGGATCGAACCCATGAACTTTGCATTACTAGCATCAGACTCTAACCAACTGAGCTAACCGGCCACTAGCTATTGGGTGCAATTGTTGAGATGCACTGAGCCTCTGCAAGTGCTGGCACGTAAACTAACAAGTCAACCAAGAGCATAGCCTGACAAGACTGGACACTCTTGGTTGCTTCTTGCAGAAATTCCAAACAGCTGGGGAATTTGATCAATTGGTAGCATGCTATAGGTATTGGGATCGATGCCCGCATTCCCCAAAAACACATTTTTTTGTGGATCCAAGAAAGCTCCAGTTCACACTTCATGCAGCCTTGTCTTACGACAACCTACTGTCATGTAACAATGACTAGCAACTTTCCTGTCACACTGATGTCAAAATGTCAGATGAAAAAGCAAGACATTACTTACTTTCCGAGGAGCAGCGTGACACACACCATTGAGGACCACAACAAAGCTGGGATAGTTTCCTTGAAGCCAGAGCATATAGAAAGAACAAATACAAATGCCAAAAACCGGGATTGAACCAGAGACCATTAGATCTTCAGTCTAACACTCTCCCAACTGAGATATTTCTGCAATTCACTAAACTTAATTATGTGGCACCATTGACAATTTACATGCATGTGACTCACAATTTTGACACTCAAAATGTACATATTAGCCAGTACGGGGATCGAACCCATGACCCAGACCAAGACCAAGACCAAGACCCAGACTAAGACCAAGAACAAGACCAGACCAAGAACAAGACCAAGACAAGACAAGACCAAGACCAAAACCAGGCGGAAGGGTAGCCTAGTGGTTAGAGCGCTGGACTAGTAATTGAAAGGTTGCAAGTTCAAACCCCCAAGCTGACAAGGTCTTGGTGTCTGGGTCTTGTCTGGGTCAAACAAAAGACCCACCAAACAAAAGACCCACCAAACAAAACAAAAGACCCACCAAACCAAAGACACACCAAACAAAAGATCCACCAAACAAAAGACCCAAGACTCAGACCACACCAAGACATTTTGACATCAGTGTGACAGGAAAGTTGCTTGTCATTGTTACATGACAGTAGGTTGTCGTAAGACAAAGCTGCATGAAGTGTGAACTACAGTTTTCTTGGATCCATAAAACAATGTGCTTTTGGAGAATGCGGGCATCGATCCCACTACCTCACGCATGCAAAGCATTTGACCTAATTCCCCAGCAGTTTGGAATTTCCGCAAGAAGCAACCAAGAGTGTCCAGTCTTGTCAGGCTATGCTCTTGGTTGACTTGTTAGTTTACGCGCCAGGCACCATTGACAATTTACATGCATGTGACTCAGAATTTTGACACTCAAAATCTACATATTAGCCAGTACGGGGATCGAATCCATGACCTTGGCATTATTAGCACCACACTCTAACCTACTGAGCTAACCGCTCACTAGCTATTGCACGCAATTGTTGAGATGCACCAAGCCTCTGCAAGTGCTGGCGCGTAAACTAACAAGTCAACCAAGAGCATTGCCTGACAAGACTGGACACTCTTGGTTGCTTCTTGCGGAAATTCCAAACAGCTGGGGAATTTGATCAATTGGTAGCATGCTATAGGTATTGGGGTCGATGCCCGCATTCCCCAAAAACACATTTTTTTGGTGGATCCAAGAAATCTTCAGTTCACACTTCATGCAGCCTTGTCTTACGACAACCTACTGTCATGTCACAATGACAAGCAACTTTCCTGTCACACTGATGTCAAAATGTCAGATGAAAAAGCAAAGCATTACTTACTTTCAGAGGAGCAGCGTGACACACACCATTGAGATCCACAAACAAAGCTGTGGATAGTTTCCTTGAAGCCAGAGCATAAAGAAAGAACAAATACAAATCCCGAAAACCAGGATCGAACCAGGGACTTTTAAATTTTCAGTCTAACGCTCTCCCAACTGAGATATTTCTGCAATTCACTAAACTTAATTATGTGGCACCATTGACAATTTACATGCATGTGACTCACAATTTTGACACTCAAAATGTACATATTAGCCAGTACGGGGATCGAAACCATGACCTTTGCATTACTAGCATCAGACTCTAACCAACTGAGCTAACCGGCCACTAGCTATTGGGTGCAATTGTTGAGATGCACTGAGCCTCTGCAAGTGCTGGCACATAAACTAACAAGTCAACCAAGAGCATAGCCTGACAAGACTGGACACTCTTGGTTGCTTCTTGCAGAAATTCCAAACAGCTGGGGAATTTGATCAATTGTTAGCATGCTATAGGTATTGGGATCGATGCCCGCATTCCCCAAAAACACATTTTTTTGTGGATCCAAGAAAGCTCAAGTTCGCACTTCATGCAGCCTTGTCTTACGACAACCTACTGTCATGTCACAATGACAAGCAACTTTCCTGTCACACTGATGTCAAAATGTCAGATGAAAAAGCAAAGCATTACTTACTTTCAAAGGAGCAGCGTGACACACACCATTGAGATCCACAAAGAAAGCTGTGGATAGTTTCCTTGAAGCCAGAGCATAAAGAAAGAACAAATACAAATCCCGAAAACCTGGATCGAACCAGGGACTTTTAAATCTTCAGTATAACGCTCTCCCAACTGAGCAATTTCAGCAATGCACTTAACTTAATTATGTGGCACCATTGACAATTTACATGCATGTGACTCACAATTTTGACACTCAAAATGTACATATTAGCCAGTACAGGGATCGAACCCATGACCTTTGCATTACTAGCATCAGACTCTAACCAACTGAGCTAACCGGCCACTAGCTATTGGGTGCAATTGTTGAGATGCACTGAGCCTCTGCAAGTGCTGGCACGTAAACTAACAAGTCAACCAAGAGCATAGCCTGACAAGACTGGACACTCTTGGTTGCTTCTTGCAGAAATTCCAAACAGCTGGGGAATTTGATCAATTGGTAGCATGCTATAGGTATTGGGATCGATGCCCGCATTCCCCAAAAACAATTTTTTTGTGCATCCAAGAAAGCTCCAGTTCACACTTCATGCAGCCTTGTCTTACGACAACCTACTGTCATGTAACAATGACTAGCAACTTTCCTGTCACACTGATGTCAAAATGTCAGATGAAAAAGCAAGACATTACTTACTTTCCGAGGAGCAGTGTGACACACACCATTGAGGACCACAACAAAGCTGGGGATAGTTTCCTTGAAGCCAGAGCATATAGAAAGAACAAAAACAAATGCCAAAAACCGGGATTGAACCAGAGACCATTAGATCTTCAGTCTAACACTCTCCCAACTGAGATATTTCTGCAATTCACTAAACTTAATTATGTGGCACCATTGACAATTTACATGCATGTGACTCACAATTTTGACACTCAAAATGTACATATTAGCCAGTACGGGGATCGAACCCATGACCCAGACCAAGACCAAGACCCAGACTAAGACCAAGAACAAGACCAGACCAAGAACAAGACCAAGACAAGACAAGACCAAGACCAAAACCAGGCGGAAGGGTAGCCTAGTGGTTAGAGCGCTGGACTAGTAATTGAAAGGTTGCAAGTTCAAACCCCCAAGCTGACAAGGTCTTGGTGTCTGGGTCTTGTCTGGGTCAAACAAAAGACCCACCAAACAAAAGACCCACCAAACAAAACAAAAGACCCACCAAACCAAAGACCCACCAACCAAAGACCCACCAAACAAAAGATCCACCAAACAAAAGACCCAAGACTCAGACCACACCAAGACATTTTGACATCAGTGTGACAGGAAAGTTGCTTGTCATTGTTACATGACAGTAGGTTGTCGTAAGACAAAGCTGCATGAAGTGTGAACTACAGTTTTCTTGGATCCATAAAACAATGTGCTTTTGGAGAATGCGGGCATCGATCCCACTACCTCACGCATGCAAAGCATTTGACCTAATTCCCCAGCAGTTTGGAATTTCCGCAAGAAGCAACCAAGAGTGTCCAGTCTTGTCAGGCTATGCTCTTGGTTGACTTGTTAGTTTACGCGCCAGGCACCATTGACAATTTACATGCATGTGACTCAGAATTTTGACACTCAAAATCTACATATTAGCCAGTACGGGGATCGAATCCATGACCTTGGCATTATTAGCACCACACTCTAACCTACTGAGCTAACCGCTCACTAGCTATTGCACGCAATTGTTGAGATGCACCAAGCCTCTGCAAGTGCTGGCGCGTAAACTAACAAGTCAACCAAGAGCATTGCCTGACAAGACTGGACACTCTTGGTTGCTTCTTGCGGAAATTCCAAACAGCTGGGGAATTTGATCAATTGGTAGCATGCTATAGGTATTGGGGTCGATGCCCGCATTCCCCAAAAACACATTTTTTTGGTGGATCCAAGAAATCTTCAGTTCACACTTCATGCAGCCTTGTCTTACGACAACCTACTGTCATGTCACAATGACAAGCAACTTTCCTGTCACACTGATGTCAAAATGTCAGATGAAAAAGCAAAGCATTACTTACTTTCAGAGGAGCAGCGTGACACACACCATTGAGATCCACAAACAAAGCTGTGGATAGTTTCCTTGAAGCCAGAGCATAAAGAAAGAACAAATACAAATCCCGAAAACCAGGATCGAACCAGGGACTTTTAAATTTTCAGTCTAACGCTCTCCCAACTGAGATATTTCTGCAATTCACTAAACTTAATTATGTGGCACCATTGACAATTTACATGCATGTGACTCACAATTTTGACACTCAAAATGTACATATTAGCCAGTACGGGGATCGAAACCATGACCTTTGCATTACTAGCATCAGACTCTAACCAACTGAGCTAACCGGCCACTAGCTATTGGGTGCAATTGTTGAGATGCACTGAGCCTCTGCAAGTGCTGGCACATAAACTAACAAGTCAACCAAGAGCATAGCCTGACAAGACTGGACACTCTTGGTTGCTTCTTGCAGAAATTCCAAACAGCTGGGGAATTTGATCAATTGTTAGCATGCTATAGGTATTGGGATCGATGCCCGCATTCCCCAAAAACACATTTTTTTGTGGATCCAAGAAAGCTCAAGTTCGCACTTCATGCAGCCTTGTCTTACGACAACCTACTGTCATGTCACAATGACAAGCAACTTTCCTGTCACACTGATGTCAAAATGTCAGATGAAAAAGCAAAGCATTACTTACTTTCAAAGGAGCAGCGTGACACACACCATTGAGATCCACAAAGAAAGCTGTGGATAGTTTCCTTGAAGCCAGAGCATAAAGAAAGAACAAATACAAATCCCGAAAACCTGGATCGAACCAGGGACTTTTAAATCTTCAGTATAACGCTCTCCCAACTGAGCAATTTCAGCAATGCACTTAACTTAATTATGTGGCACCATTGACAATTTACATGCATGTGACTCACAATTTTGACACTCAAAATGTACATATTAGCCAGTACAGGGATCGAACCCATGACCTTTGCATTACTAGCATCAGACTCTAACCAACTGAGCTAACCGGCCACTAGCTATTGGGTGCAATTGTTGAGATGCACTGAGCCTCTGCAAGTGCTGGCACGTAAACTAACAAGTCAACCAAGAGCATAGCCTGACAAGACTGGACACTCTTGGTTGCTTCTTGCAGAAATTCCAAACAGCTGGGGAATTTGATCAATTGGTAGCATGCTATAGGTATTGGGATCGATGCCCGCATTCCCCAAAAACAATTTTTTTTGGTGCATCCAAGAAAGCTCCAGTTCACACTTCATGCAGCCTTGTCTTACGACAACCTACTGTCATGTAACAATGACTAGCAACTTTCCTGTCACACTGATGTCAAAATGTCAGATGAAAAAGCAAGACATTACTTACTTTCCGAGGAGCAGTGTGACACACACCATTGAGGACCACAACAAAGCTGGGGATAGTTTCCTTGAAGCCAGAGCATATAGAAAGAACAAAAACAAATGCCAAAAACCGGGATTGAACCAGAGACCATTAGATCTTCAGTCTAACACTCTCCCAACTGAGATATTTCTGCAATTCACTAAACTTAATTATGTGGCACCATTGACAATTTACATGCATGTGACTCACAATTTTGACACTCAAAATGTACATATTAGCCAGTACGGGGATCGAACCCATGACCCAGACCAAGACCAAGACCCAGACTAAGACCAAGAACAAGACCAGACCAAGAACAAGACCAAGGCAAGACAAGACCAAGACCAAAACCAGGCGGAAGGGTAGCCTAGTGGTTAGAGCGCTGGACTAGTAATTGAAAGGTTGCAAGTTCAATCCCCCAAGCTGACAAGGTCTTGGTGTCTGGACTGTCTGGACTTGTCTGGGTCAAACAAAAGACCCACCAAACAAAAGACCCACCAAACCAAAGACCCACCAAACAAAAGACCCACCAAACCAAAAGACCCACCAAACAAAGATCCACCAAACAAAAGACCCAAGACTCAGACCACACCAAGACATTTTGACATCAGTGTGACAGGAAAGTTGCTTGTCATTGTTACATGACAGTAGGTTGTCGTAAGACAAAGCTGCATGAAGTGTGAACTACAGTTTTCTTGGATCCATAAAACAATGTGCTTTTGGAGAATGCGGGCATCGATCCCACTACCTCACGCATGCAAAGCATTTGACCTAATTCCCCAGCAGTTTGGAATTTCCGCAAGAAGCAACCAAGAGTGTCCAGTCTTGTCAGGCTATGCTCTTGGTTGACTTGTTAGTTTACGCGCCAGGCACCATTGACAATTTACATGCATGTGACTCAGAATTTTGACACTCAAAATCTACATATTAGCCAGTACGGGGATCGAATCCATGACCTTGGCATTATTAGCACCACACTCTAACCTACTGAGCTAACCGCTCACTAGCTATTGCACGCAATTGTTGAGATGCACCAAGCCTCTGCAAGTGCTGGCGCGTAAACTAACAAGTCAACCAAGAGCATTGCCTGACAAGACTGGACACTCTTGGTTGCTTCTTGCGGAAATTCCAAACAGCTGGGGAATTTGATCAATTGGTAGCATGCTATAGGTATTGGGGTCGATGCCCGCATTCCCCAAAAACACATTTTTTTGGTGGATCCAAGAAATCTTCAGTTCACACTTCATGCAGCCTTGTCTTACGACAACCTACTGTCATGTCACAATGACAAGCAACTTTCCTGTCACACTGATGTCAAAATGTCAGATGAAAAAGCAAAGCATTACTTACTTTCAGAGGAGCAGCGTGACACACACCATTGAGATCCACAAACAAAGCTGTGGATAGTTTCCTTGAAGCCAGAGCATAAAGAAAGAACAAATACAAATCCCGAAAACCAGGATCGAACCAGGGACTTTTAAATTTTCAGTCTAACGCTCTCCCAACTGAGATATTTCTGCAATTCACTAAACTTAATTATGTGGCACCATTGACAATTTACATGCATGTGACTCACAATTTTGACACTCAAAATGTACATATTAGCCAGTACGGGGATCGAACCATGACCTTTGCATTACTAGCATCAGACTCTAACCAACTGAGCTAACCGGCCACTAGCTATTGGGTGCAATTTGGTGAGATGCACTGAAGCCTCTGCAAGTGCTGGCACATAAACTAACAAGTCAACCAAGAGCATAGCCTGACAAGACTGGACACTCTTGGTTGCTTCTTGCAGAAATTCCAAACAGCTGGGGAATTTGATCAATTGTTAGCATGCTATAGTATTGGGATCGATGCCCGCATTCCCCAAAAACACATTTTTTTGTGGATCCAAGAAAGCTCAAGTTCGCACTTCATGCAGCCTTGTCTTACGACAACCTACTGTCATGTCACATGACAAGCAACTTTCCTGTCACACTGATGTCAAATGTCAGATGAAAAAGCAAAGCATTACTTACTTTCAAAGGAGCAGCGTGACACACACCATTGAGATCCACAAAGAAAGCTTGGATAGTTTCCTTGAAGCCAGAGCATAAAGAAAGAACAAATACAAATCCCGAAAACCTGGATCGAACCAGGGACTTTTTAATCTTCAGTATAACGCTCTCCCAACTGAGCAATTTCAGCAATGCACTTAACTTAATTATGTGTGGCACCATTGACAATTTACATGCATGTGACTCACAATTTTGACACTCAAAATGTAATATTAGCCAGTACAGGATCGAACCCATGACCTTTGCATTACTAGCATCAGACTCTACCCAACTGAGCTAACCGCCACTAGCTATTGGGTGCAATTGTTGAGATGC
>NW_022264370.1:0-30289 GCF_002021735.2 Oncorhynchus kisutch
CCAAGGTTGGAATGTTGTTACATAATTTAAAATATAATTAATATATTTGACAATAATCAGAAAACAATTGAAATCACACTGTGGATATTTTAGACTGCATAATTGCATTGGGCAAATAGCTCTCAAACTAGGCAAATGACATTCTCCATCACTAAAGGCATTTGATATGCATATCTATTGTTTGGTGTTTTGCCTATTTGTTGTGTACAAATTTGATTATACACCTTTGATGATATATTTAGGCAGATTATATATTTTTACCTGTTTTGCATGACATCACATTTCATTTGTGTTTCTGCATATGTACCAATATCTTCAAATCAACCTAAACCTACCAAGGGCCCAACTGGACATCCAATGACAGTGTATGCACTAGCTTTATAGAAGCAGCACTTCTTAGTTTTTCCCATGCAAAGGCCTTTAGCCTACAACCATCCTTCGTAATTACGTCACAGACTCCTACCTCTATCACCTTTACCGGCAGCTGAATATCTCGCGGGTGCGTGTGGCATGTGCCTGTAATCAAGTCACTGGGAGGGCTGATGTTGGTGGATCATAGTGAGCTGAAAGGAGCCTCTGGGCTGCATGCACTACTATGTTGGAAGTCGGTGTGTCCACGGCTAAGTTTCGGTATCCGATATGGTTCCTCGGGAGGCCCTGACCACGGTTTTGTTCTAATGGAGGGGTGAACCGGCAGGTCGGAACGAGCAGGTCAATATCCCCCGTGCTGTCCAGTGTTGGGATAATACCTGTGAGTAGATGCTGGCAGTGGGCCCTGTGGCGAAACATCGAGACGCTGATTTTCATTTTAAAACGTATTTTTATCTGCTCACGAATTGTCACTTCGAAATGTTTATCAGACCATGAAGTCGACCTTTTTTGCAGCTTTCCAAAAAACAATTACCTGTTATACCTTGCCTGATAATCGTGAATATACTGACTACTACTGACGAAATGTGTGAATACCTGATACACAAAATGCAGCACGGACCGTTGAGGGAGTAGTAAAGTGCTAGCGCGATGCTTAGCATGAAACTGAGGCCAGCTCTACCATCACCATCGACAGACAGACAGTTCGGATAGGTTCATTTACCTGTGTGAAATGAGCCACAATAATGATTAGTCAAATCATTGGAATTTGAGATTCACCTTCAAATTAAGTCCCTTATTGAAGGTGATGCAAACGAATACAAAAAGTGGAATCATGTCATATGTTTGTACTAGATTAAGTTATACAAGGTTGGAATGTTGTTACATAATTTAAAATATAATAATAATATATTTGACAATAATCAGAAAACAATTGAAATCACACTGTGGATATTTTAGACTGCATAATTGCATTGGGCAAATAGCTCTCAAACTAGGCAAATGACATTCTCCATCACTAAAGGCATTTGATATGCATATCTATTGATTTGGTGTTTTGCCTATTTGTTGTGTACAACTTTTGATGATACACCTTTTGATGATATATTTAGGCAGATTATATATTTTTACCTGTTTTTGCATGACATCACATTTCATGTGTGTTTCTGCATATGTACCAATATCTTCAAATCACCTAAACTACCAAGGGCCCAACTGGACATCCAATGACAGTGTATGCCAATAGCTTTATAGAAGCAGCACTTCTTAGTTTTTCCCATGCAAAGGCCTTTAGCCTACAACCATCCTTCGTAATTACGTCACAGACTCCTACCTCTATCACTTTTACCTGCAGCTGAATATCTCGCGGGTGCGGTGGCATGTTCCTGTAATCCAAGTCACTGGGAGGCTGAGGTTGGTGGATCAAGTGAGCTGAGGAGCTCTGGGCTGCAGCACACTATGTTGAACGGGTGTCCATGCTAAGTTCGGTATCGATATGGTGTTCCAGGGGGAGCCCGGGACCACCAGGTTGTCTAAGGAGGGGTGAACCCGGCCCAGGTCGGAAACGAAGCAGGTCAAATCCCCCGTGCTGTCCAGTATTTGGATAATACCTGTGAGTAGATGCTGCAGTGCAGCCTTGGCAAAACATCGAGACCTAATCTTTCAATTTTTTAAAAACATATTTTTATCTGCTACACGAATTGTCACTTCGAAATGTTTATCAGACCATGAAAAGTCGACACTTTTTTGCAGCTTTCCAAAAACAATTACCGTTATACCTTCTGATAATCGAGAATTATACTGACTACTACTGACGAAATGTGTGAATACCGATAACAAAATGCAGCACGGAACGTTGAGGGAGTAGAAAGTGCTAGCGCGATGCTTAGCATGAAACTGAGGCCAGCTCTCCCATCACCATCGACAGACAGACAGTTCGGATAGGTTCATTTACCTGTGTGAAATGAGCCACAATAATGATTAGTCAAATCATTGGAATTTGAGATTCACCTTCAAATTAAGTCCCTTATTGAAGGTGATGCAAACGAATACAAAAAGTGGAATCATGTCATATGTTTGTACTAGATTAAGTCATACAAGGTTGGAATGTTGTTACATAATTTAAAATATAATAATTAATATATTTGACAATAATCAGAAAACAATTGAAATCACACTGTGGATATTTTAGACTGCATAATTGCATTGGGCAAATAGCTCTCAAACTAGGCAAATTACATTCTCCATCACTAAAGGCATTTGATATGCATATCTATTGATTTGGTGTTTTGCCTATTTGTTGTGTACAACTTTTGATGATACACCTTTGATGATATATTTAGGCAGATTATATATTTTTACCTGTTTTTGCATGACATCACATTTCATGTGTGTTTCTGCATATGTACCAATATCTTCAAATCAACCTAAACCTACCAAGGCCCAACTGGACATCCAATGACAGTGTATGCACTAGCTTTATAGAAGCAGCACTTCTTAGTTTTTCCCATGCAAAGGCCTTTAGCCTACAACCATCCTTCGTAATTACGTCACAGACTCCTACCTCTATCACCTTTACCTGCAGCTGAATATCTCGCCGGGTGCGGTGGCATGTGCCTGTAATCCAAGTCACTGGGAGGCTGAGGTTGGTGGATCAAGTGAGCTGAGGAGCTCTGGGCTGCAGCACACTATGTTGAACGGGTGTCCACGCTAAGTTCGGTATCGATATGGTGTTCCAGGGGGAGCCCGGGACCACCAGGTTGTCTAAGGAGGGGTGAACCGGCCCAGGTCGGAAACGAAGCAGGTCAAATCCCCCGTGCTGTCCAGTAGTTGGATAATACCTGTGAGTAGATGCTGCAGTGCAGCCTTGGCAAAACATCGAGACCTAATCTTTAATTTTTTAAAAACGTATTTTTATCTGCTACACGAATTGTCACTTCGAAATGTTTATCAGACCATGAAAAGTCGACACTTTTTTGCAGCTTTCCAAAAACAATTACCGTTATACCTTCTGATAATCGAGAATTATACTGACTACTACTGACGAAATGTGTGAATACCGATAACAAAATGCAGCACGGAACGTTGAGGGAGTAGAAAGTGCTAGCGCGATGCTTAGCATGAAACTGAGGCCAGCTCTCCCATCACCATCGACAGACAGACAGTTCGGATAGGTTCATTTACCTGTGTGAAATGAGCCACAATAATGATTAGTCAAATCATTGGAATTTGAGATTCACCTTCAAATTAAGTCCCTTATTGAAGGTGATGCAAACGAATACAAAAAGTGGAATCATGTCATATGTTTGTACTAGATTAAGTCATACAAGGTTGGAATGTTGTTACATAATTTAAAATATAATAATTAATATATTTGACAATAATCAGAAAACAATTGAAATCACACTGTGGATATTTTAGACTGCATAATTGCATTGGGCAAATAGCTCTCAAACTAGGCAAATTACATTCTCCATCACTAAAGGCATTTGATATGCATATCTATTGATTTGGTGTTTTGCCTATTTGTTGTGTACAACTTTTGATGATACACCTTTGATGATATATTTAGGCAGATTATATATTTTTACCTGTTTTTGCATGACATCACATTTCATGTGTGTTTCTGCATATGTACCAATATCTTCAAATCAACCTAAACCTACCAAAGGCCCAACTGGACATCCAATGACAGTGTATGCACTAGCTTTATAGAAGCAGCACTTCTTAGTTTTTCCCATGCAAAGGCCTTTAGCCTACAACCATCCTTCGTAATTACGTCACAGACTCCTACCTCTATCACCTTTACCTGCAGCTGAATATCTCGCCGGGTGCGGTGGCATGTGCCTGTAATCCAAGTCACTGGGAGGCTGAGGTTGGTGGATCAAGTGAGCTGAGGAGCTCTGGGCTGCAGCACACTATGTTGAACGGGTGTCCACGCTAAGTTCGGTATCGATATGGTGTTCCAGGGGGAGCCCGGGACCACCAGGTTGTCTAAGGAGGGGTGAACCGGCCCAGGTCGGAAACGAAGCAGGTCAAATCCCCCGTGCTGTCCAGTAGTTGGATAATACCTGTGAGTAGATGCTGCAGTGCAGCCTTGGCAAAACATCGAGACCTAATCTTTAATTTTTTAAAAACGTATTTTTATCTGCTACACGAATTGTCACTTCGAAATGTTTATCAGACCATGAAAAGTCGACACTTTTTTGCAGCTTTCCAAAAACAATTACCGTTATACCTTCTGATAATCGAGAATTATACTGACTACTACTGACGAAATGTGTGAATACCGATAACAAAATGCAGCACGGAACGTTGAGGGAGTAGAAAGTGCTAGCGCGATGCTTAGCATGAAACTGAGGCCAGCTCTCCCATCACCATCGACAGACAGACAGTTCGGATAGGTTCATTTACCTGTGTGAAATGAGCCACAATAATGATTAGTCAAATCATTGGAATTTGAGATTCACCTTCAAATTAAGTCCCTTATTGAAGGTGATGCAAACGAATACAAAAAGTGGAATCATGTCATATGTTTGTACTAGATTAAGTCATACAAGGTTGGAATGTTGTTACATAATTTAAAATATAATAATTAATATATTTGACAATAATCAGAAAACAATTGAAATCACACTGTGGATATTTTAGACTGCATAATTGCATTGGGCAAATAGCTCTCAAACTAGGCAAATGACATTCTCCATCACTAAAGGCATTTGATATGCATATCTATTGATTTGGTGTTTTGCCTATTTGTTGTGTACAACTTTTGATGATACACCTTTGATGATATATTTAGGCAGATTATATATTTTTACCTGTTTTTGCATGACATCACATTTCATGTGTGTTTCTGCATATGTACCAATATCTTCAAATCAACCTAAACCTACCAAAGGCCCAACTGGACATCCAATGACAGTGTATGCACTAGCTTTATAGAAGCAGCACTTCTTAGTTTTTCCCATGCAAAGGCCTTTAGCCTACAACCATCCTTCGTAATTACGTCACAGACTCCTACCTCTATCACCTTTACCTGCAGCTGAATATCTCGCCGGGTGCGGTGGCATGTGCCTGTAATCCAAGTCACTGGGAGGCTGAGGTTGGTGGATCAAGTGAGCTGAGGAGCTCTGGGCTGCAGCACACTATGTTGAACGGGTGTCCACGCTAAGTTCGGTATCGATATGGTGTTCCAGGGGGAGCCCGGGACCACCAGGTTGTCTAAGGAGGGGTGAACCGGCCCAGGTCGGAAACGAAGCAGGTCAAATCCCCCGTGCTGTCCAGTAGTTGGATAATACCTGTGAGTAGATGCTGCAGTGCAGCCTTGGCAAAACATCGAGACCTAATCTTTTAATTTTTTAAAACGTATTTTTATCTGCTACACGAATTGTCACTTCGAAATGTTTATCAGACCATGAAAAGTCGACACTTTTTTGCAGCTTTCCAAAAACAATTACCGTTATACCTTCTGATAATCGAGAATTATACTGACTACTACTGACGAAATGTGTGAATACCGATAACAAAATGCAGCACGGAACGTTGAGGGAGTAGAAAGTGCTAGCGCGATGCTTAGCATGAAACTGAGGCCAGCTCTCCCATCACCATCGACAGACAGACAGTTCGGATAGGTTCATTTACCTGTGTGAAATGAGCCACAATAATGATTAGTCAAATCATTGGAATTTGAGATTCACCTTCAAATTAAGTCCCTTATTGAAGGTGATGCAAACGAATACAAAAAGTGGAATCATGTCATATGTTTGTACTAGATTAAGTCATACAAGGTTGGAATGTTGTTACATAATTTAAAATATAATAATTAATATATTTGACAATAATCAGAAAACAATTGAAATCACACTGTGGATATTTTAGACTGCATAATTGCATTGGGCAAATAGCTCTCAAACTAGGCAAATTACATTCTCCATCACTAAAGGCATTTGATATGCATATCTATTGATTTGGTGTTTTGCCTATTTGTTGTGTACAACTTTTGATGATACACCTTTGATGATATATTTAGGCAGATTATATATTTTTACCTGTTTTTGCATGACATCACATTTCATGTGTGTTTCTGCATATGTACCAATATCTTCAAATCAACCTAAACCTACCAAAGGCCCAACTGGACATCCAATGACAGTGTATGCACTAGCTTTATAGAAGCAGCACTTCTTAGTTTTTCCCATGCAAAGGCCTTTAGCCTACAACCATCCTTCGTAATTACGTCACAGACTCCTACCTCTATCACCTTTACCTGCAGCTGAATATCTCGCCGGGTGCGGTGGCATGTGCCTGTAATCCAAGTCACTGGGAGGCTGAGGTTGGTGGATCAAGTGAGCTGAGGAGCTCTGGGCTGCAGCACACTATGTTGAACGGGTGTCCACGCTAAGTTCGGTATCGATATGGTGTTCCAGGGGGAGCCCGGGACCACCAGGTTGTCTAAGGAGGGGTGAACCGGCCCAGGTCGGAAACGAAGCAGGTCAAATCCCCCGTGCTGTCCAGTAGTTGGATAATACCTGTGAGTAGATGCTGCAGTGCAGCCTTGGCAAAACATCGAGACCTAATCTTTAATTTTTTAAAACGTATTTTTATCTGCTACACGAATTGTCACTTCGAAATGTTTATCAGACCATGAAAAGTCGACACTTTTTTGCAGCTTTCCAAAAACAATTACCGTTATACCTTCTGATAATCGAGAATTATACTGACTACTACTGACGAAATGTGTGAATACCGATAACAAAATGCAGCACGGAACGTTGAGGGAGTAGAAAGTGCTAGCGCGATGCTTAGCATGAAACTGAGGCCAGCTCTCCCATCACCATCGACAGACAGACAGTTCGGATAGGTTCATTTACCTGTGTGAAATGAGCCACAATAATGATTAGTCAAATCATTGGAATTTGAGATTCACCTTCAAATTAAGTCCCTTATTGAAGGTGATGCAAACGAATACAAAAAGTGGAATCATGTCATATGTTTGTACTAGATTAAGTCATACAAGGTTGGAATGTTGTTACATAATTTAAAATATAATAATTAATATATTTGACAATAATCAGAAAACAATTGAAATCACACTGTGGATATTTTAGACTGCATAATTGCATTGGGCAAATAGCTCTCAAACTAGGCAAATGACATTCTCCATCACTAAAGGCATTTGATATGCATATCTATTGATTTGGTGTTTTGCCTATTTGTTGTGTACAACTTTTGATGATACACCTTTGATGATATATTTAGGCAGATTATATATTTTTACCTGTTTTTGCATGACATCACATTTCATGTGTGTTTCTGCATATGTACCAATATCTTCAAATCAACCTAAACCTACCAAAGGCCCAACTGGACATCCAATGACAGTGTATGCACTAGCTTTATAGAAGCAGCACTTCTTAGTTTTTCCCATGCAAAGGCCTTTAGCCTACAACCATCCTTCGTAATTACGTCACAGACTCCTACCTCTATCACCTTTACCTGCAGCTGAATATCTCGCCGGGTGCGGTGGCATGTGCCTGTAATCCAAGTCACTGGGAGGCTGAGGTTGGTGGATCAAGTGAGCTGAGGAGCTCTGGGCTGCAGCACACTATGTTGAACGGGTGTCCACGCTAAGTTCGGTATCGATATGGTGTTCCAGGGGGAGCCCGGGACCACCAGGTTGTCTAAGGAGGGGTGAACCGGCCCAGGTCGGAAACGAAGCAGGTCAAATCCCCCGTGCTGTCCAGTAGTTGGATAATACCTGTGAGTAGATGCTGCAGTGCAGCCTTGGCAAAACATCGAGACCTAATCTTTTAATTTTTTAAAAACGTATTTTTATCTGCTACACGAATTGTCACTTCGAAATGTTTATCAGACCATGAAAAGTCGACACTTTTTTGCAGCTTTCCAAAAACAATTACCGTTATACCTTCTGATAATCGAGAATTATACTGACTACTACTGACGAAATGTGTGAATACCGATAACAAAATGCAGCACGGAACGTTGAGGGAGTAGAAAGTGCTAGCGCGATGCTTAGCATGAAACTGAGGCCAGCTCTCCCATCACCATCGACAGACAGACAGTTCGGATAGGTTCATTTACCTGTGTGAAATGAGCCACAATAATGATTAGTCAAATCATTGGAATTTGAGATTCACCTTCAAATTAAGTCCCTTATTGAAGGTGATGCAAACGAATACAAAAAGTGGAATCATGTCATATGTTTGTACTAGATTAAGTCATACAAGGTTGGAATGTTGTTACATAATTTAAAATATAATAATTAATATATTTGACAATAATCAGAAAACAATTGAAATCACACTGTGGATATTTTAGACTGCATAATTGCATTGGGCAAATAGCTCTCAAACTAGGCAAATTACATTCTCCATCACTAAAGGCATTTGATATGCATATCTATTGATTTGGTGTTTTGCCTATTTGTTGTGTACAACTTTTGATGATACACCTTTGATGATATATTTAGGCAGATTATATATTTTTACCTGTTTTTGCATGACATCACATTTCATGTGTGTTTCTGCATATGTACCAATATCTTCAAATCAACCTAAACCTACCAAAGGCCCAACTGGACATCCAATGACAGTGTATGCACTAGCTTTATAGAAGCAGCACTTCTTAGTTTTTCCCATGCAAAGGCCTTTAGCCTACAACCATCCTTCGTAATTACGTCACAGACTCCTACCTCTATCACCTTTACCTGCAGCTGAATATCTCGCCGGGTGCGGTGGCATGTGCCTGTAATCCAAGTCACTGGGAGGCTGAGGTTGGTGGATCAAGTGAGCTGAGGAGCTCTGGGCTGCAGCACACTATGTTGAACGGGTGTCCACGCTAAGTTCGGTATCGATATGGTGTTCCAGGGGGAGCCCGGGACCACCAGGTTGTCTAAGGAGGGGTGAACCGGCCCAGGTCGGAAACGAAGCAGGTCAAATCCCCCGTGCTGTCCAGTAGTTGGATAATACCTGTGAGTAGATGCTGCAGTGCAGCCTTGGCAAAACATCGAGACCTAATCTTTTAATTTTTTAAAACGTATTTTTATCTGCTACACGAATTGTCACTTCGAAATGTTTATCAGACCATGAAAAGTCGACACTTTTTTGCAGCTTTCCAAAAACAATTACCGTTATACCTTCTGATAATCGAGAATTATACTGACTACTACTGACGAAATGTGTGAATACCGATAACAAAATGCAGCACGGAACGTTGAGGGAGTAGAAAGTGCTAGCGCGATGCTTAGCATGAAACTGAGGCCAGCTCTCCCATCACCATCGACAGACAGACAGTTCGGATAGGTTCATTTACCTGTGTGAAATGAGCCACAATAATGATTAGTCAAATCATTGGAATTTGAGATTCACCTTCAAATTAAGTCCCTTATTGAAGGTGATGCAAACGAATACAAAAAGTGGAATCATGTCATATGTTTGTACTAGATTAAGTCATACAAGGTTGGAATGTTGTTACATAATTTAAAATATAATAATTAATATATTTGACAATAATCAGAAAACAATTGAAATCACACTGTGGATATTTTAGACTGCATAATTGCATTGGGCAAATAGCTCTCAAACTAGGCAAATTACATTCTCCATCACTAAAGGCATTTGATATGCATATCTATTGATTTGGTGTTTTGCCTATTTGTTGTGTACAACTTTTGATGATACACCTTTGATGATATATTTAGGCAGATTATATATTTTTACCTGTTTTTGCATGACATCACATTTCATGTGTGTTTCTGCATATGTACCAATATCTTCAAATCAACCTAAACCTACCAAAGGCCCAACTGGACATCCAATGACAGTGTATGCACTAGCTTTATAGAAGCAGCACTTCTTAGTTTTTCCCATGCAAAGGCCTTTAGCCTACAACCATCCTTCGTAATTACGTCACAGACTCCTACCTCTATCACCTTTACCTGCAGCTGAATATCTCGCCGGGTGCGGTGGCATGTGCCTGTAATCCAAGTCACTGGGAGGCTGAGGTTGGTGGATCAAGTGAGCTGAGGAGCTCTGGGCTGCAGCACACTATGTTGAACTGGGTGTCCACGCTAAGTTCGGTATCGATATGGTGTTCCAGGGGGAGCCCGGGACCACCAGGTTGTCTAAGGAGGGGTGAACCGGCCCAGGTCGGAAACGAAGCAGGTCAAATCCCCCGTGCTGTCCAGTAGTTGGATAATACCTGTGAGTAGATGCTGCAGTGCAGCCTTGGCAAAACATCGAGACCTAATCTTTTAATTTTTTAAAAACGTATTTTTATCTGCTACACGAATTGTCACTTCGAAATGTTTATCAGACCATGAAAAGTCGACACTTTTTTGCAGCTTTCCAAAAACAATTACCGTTATACCTTCTGATAATCGAGAATTATACTGACTACTACTGACGAAATGTGTGAATACCGATAACAAAATGCAGCACGGAACGTTGAGGGAGTAGAAAGTGCTAGCGCGATGCTTAGCATGAAACTGAGGCCAGCTCTCCCATCACCATCGACAGACAGACAGTTCGGATAGGTTCATTTACCTGTGTGAAATGAGCCACAATAATGATTAGTCAAATCATTGGAATTTGAGATTCACCTTCAAATTAAGTCCCTTATTGAAGGTGATGCAAACGAATACAAAAAGTGGAATCATGTCATATGTTTGTACTAGATTAAGTCATACAAGGTTGGAATGTTGTTACATAATTTAAAATATAATCATTAATATATTTGACAATAATCAGAAAACAATTGAAATCACACTGTGGATATTTTAGACTGCATAATTGCATTGGGCAAATAGCTCTCAAACTAGGCAAATTACATTCTCCATCACTAAAGGCATTTGATATGCATATCTATTGATTTGGTGTTTTGCCTATTTGTTGTGTACAACTTTTGATGATACACCTTTGATGATATATTTAGGCAGATTATATATTTTTACCTGTTTTTGCATGACATCACATTTCATGTGTGTTTCTGCATATGTACCAATATCTTCAAATCAACCTAAACCTACCAAAGGCCCAACTGGACATCCAATGACAGTGTATGCACTAGCTTTATAGAAGCAGCACTTCTTAGTTTTTCCCATGCAAAGGCCTTTAGCCTACAACCATCCTTCGTAATTACGTCACAGACTCCTACCTCTATCACCTTTACCTGCAGCTGAATATCTCGCCGGGTGCGGTGGCATGTGCCTGTAATCCAAGTCACTGGGAGGCTGAGGTTGGTGGATCAAGTGAGCTGAGGAGCTCTGGGCTGCAGCACACTATGTTGAACGGGTGTCCACGCTAAGTTCGGTATCGATATGGTGTTCCAGGGGGAGCCCGGGACCACCAGGTTGTCTAAGGAGGGGTGAACCGGCCCAGGTCGGAAACGAAGCAGGTCAAATCCCCCGTGCTGTCCAGTAGTTGGATAATACCTGTGAGTAGATGCTGCAGTGCAGCCTTGGCAAAACATCGAGACCTAATCTTTTAATTTTTTAAAACGTATTTTTATCTGCTACACGAATTGTCACTTCGAAATGTTTATCAGACCATGAAAAGTCGACACTTTTTTGCAGCTTTCCAAAAACAATTACCGTTATACCTTCTGATAATCGAGAATTATACTGACTACTACTGACGAAATGTGTGAATACCGATAACAAAATGCAGCACGGAACGTTGAGGGAGTAGTAAGTGCTAGCGCGATGCTTAGCATGAAACTGAGGCCAGCTCTCCCATCACCATCGACAGACAGACAGTTCGGATAGGTTCATTTACCTGTGTGAAATGAGCCACAATAATGATTAGTCAAATCATTGGAATTTGAGATTCACCTTCAAATTAAGTCCCTTATTGAAGGTGATGCAAACGAATACAAAAAGTGGAATCATGTCATATGTTTGTACTAGATTAAGTCATACAAGGTTGGAATGTTGTTACATAATTTAAAATATAATAATTAATATATTTGACAATAATCAGAAAACAATTGAAATCACACTGTGGATATTTTAGACTGCATAATTGCATTGGGCAAATAGCTCTCAAACTAGGCAAATTACATTCTCCATCACTAAAGGCATTTGATATGCATATCTATTGATTTGGTGTTTTGCCTATTTGTTGTGTACAACTTTTGATGATACACCTTTGATGATATATTTAGGCAGATTATATATTTTTACCTGTTTTTGCATGACATCACATTTCATGTGTGTTTCTGCATATGTACCAATATCTTCAAATCAACCTAAACCTACCAAAGGCCCAACTGGACATCCAATGACAGTGTATGCACTAGCTTTATAGAAGCAGCACTTCTTAGTTTTTCCCATGCAAAGGCCTTTAGCCTACAACCATCCTTCGTAATTACGTCACAGACTCCTACCTCTATCACCTTTACCTGCAGCTGAATATCTCGCCGGGTGCGGTGGCATGTGCCTGTAATCCAAGTCACTGGGAGGCTGAGGTTGGTGGATCAAGTGAGCTGAGGAGCTCTGGGCTGCAGCACACTATGTTGAACGGGTGTCCACGCTAAGTTCGGTATCGATATGGTGTTCCAGGGGGAGCCCGGGACCACCAGGTTGTCTAAGGAGGGGTGAACCGGCCCAGGTCGGAAACGAAGCAGGTCAAATCCCCCGTGCTGTCCAGTAGTTGGATAATACCTGTGAGTAGATGCTGCAGTGCAGCCTTGGCAAAACATCGAGACCTAATCTTTTAATTTTTTAAAACGTATTTTTATCTGCTACACGAATTGTCACTTCGAAATGTTTATCAGACCATGAAAAGTCGACACTTTTTTGCAGCTTTCCAAAAACAATTACCGTTATACCTTCTGATAATCGAGAATTATACTGACTACTACTGACGAAATGTGTGAATACCGATAACAAAATGCAGCACGGAACGTTGAGGGAGTAGAAAGTGCTAGCGCGATGCTTAGCATGAAACTGAGGCCAGCTCTCCCATCACCATCGACAGACAGACAGTTCGGATAGGTTCATTTACCTGTGTGAAATGAGCCACAATAATGATTAGTCAAATCATTGGAATTTGAGATTCACCTTCAAATTAAGTCCCTTATTGAAGGTGATGCAAACGAATACAAAAAGTGGAATCATGTCATATGTTTGTACTAGATTAAGTCATACAAGGTTGGAATGTTGTTACATAATTTAAAATATAATCATTAATATATTTGACAATAATCAGAAAACAATTGAAATCACACTGTGGATATTTTAGACTGCATAATTGCATTGGGCAAATAGCTCTCAAACTAGGCAAATTACATTCTCCATCACTAAAGGCATTGATATGCATATCTAGTGATTGGGATGTTTTGCCTAGTTTGAGAGCTATTTGCCCAATGCAATTATGCAGTCTAAAATATCCACAGTGTGATTTCAATTGTTTTCTGATTATTGTCAAATATATTAATGATTATATTTTAAATTATGTAACAACATTCCAACCTTGTATGACTTAATCTAGTACAAACATATGACATGATTTCACTTTTTGTATTCGTTTGCATCACCTTCAATAAGGGACTTAATTTGAAGGTGAATCTCAAATTCCAATGATTTGACTAATCATTATTGTGGCTCATTTCACACAGGTAAATGAACCTATCCGAACTGTCTGTCTGTCGATGGTGATGGGAGAGCTGGCCTCAGTTTCATGCTAAGCATCGCGCTAGCACTTTCTACTCCCTCAACGTTCCGTGCTGCATTTTGTTATCGGTATTCACACATTTCGTCAGTAGTAGTCAGTATAATTCTCGATTATCAGAAGGTATAACGGTAATTGTTTTTGGAAAGCTGCAAAAAAGTGTCGACTTTTCATGGTCTGATAAACATTTCGAAGTGACAATTCGTGTAGCAGATAAAAATACGTTTTAAAAAATTAAAAGATTAGGTCTCGATGTTTTGCCAAGGCTGCACTGCAGCATCTACTCACAGGTATTATCCAACTACTGGACAGCACGGGGGATTTGACCTGCTTCGTTTCCGACCTGGGCCGGTTCACCCCTCCTTAGACAACCTGGTGGTCCCGGGCTCCCCCTGGAACACCATATCGATACCGAACTTAGCGTGGACACCCGTTCAACATAGTGTGCTGCAGCCCAGAGCTCCTCAGCTCACTTGATCCACCAACCTCAGCCTCCCAGTGACTTGGATTACAGGCACATGCCACCGCACCCGGCGAGATATTCAGCTGCAGGTAAAGGTGATAGAGGTAGGAGTCTGTGACGTAATTACGAAGGATGGTTGTAGGCTAAAGGCCTTTGCATGGGAAAAACTAAGAAGTGCTGCTTCTATAAAGCTAGTGCATACACTGTCATTGGATGTCCAGTTGGGCCTTTGGTAGGTTTAGGTTGATTTGAAGATATTGGTACATATGCAGAAACACACATGAAATGTGATGTCATGCAAAAACAGGTAAAAATATATAATCTGCCTAAATATATCATCAAAGGTGTATCATCAAAAGTTGTACACAACAAATAGGCAAAACACCAAATCAATAGATATGCATATCAAATGCCTTTAGTGATGGAGAATGTAATTTGCCTAGTTTGAGAGCTATTTGCCCAATGCAATTATGCAGTCTAAAATATCCACAGTGTGATTTCAATTGTTTTCTGATTATTGTCAAATATATTAATTATTATATTTTAAATTATGTAACAACATTCCAACCTTGTATGACTTAATCTAGTACAAACATATGACATGATTCCACTTTTTGTATTCGTTTGCATCACCTTCAATAAGGGACTTAATTTGAAGGTGAATCTCAAATTCCAATGATTTGACTAATCATTATTGTGGCTCATTTCACACAGGTAAATGAACCTATCCGAACTGTCTGTCTGTCGATGGTGATGGGAGAGCTGGCCTCAGTTTCATGCTAAGCATCGCGCTAGCACTTACTACTCCCTCAACGTTCCGTGCTGCATTTTGTTATCGGTATTCACACATTTCGTCAGTAGTAGTCAGTATAATTCTCGATTATCAGAAGGTATAACGGTAATTGTTTTTGGAAAGCTGCAAAAAAGTGTCGACTTTTCATGGTCTGATAAACATTTCGAAGTGACAATTCGTGTAGCAGATAAAAATACGTTTTAAAAAATTAAAAGATTAGGTCTCGATGTTTTGCCAAGGCTGCACTGCAGCATCTACTCACAGGTATTATCCAACTACTGGACAGCACGGGGGATTTGACCTGCTTCGTTTCCGACCTGGGCCGGTTCACCCCTCCTTAGACAACCTGGTGGTCCCGGGCTCCCCCTGGAACACCATATCGATACCGAACTTAGCGTGGACACCCGTTCAACATAGTGTGCTGCAGCCCAGAGCTCCTCAGCTCACTTGATCCACCAACCTCAGCCTCCCAGTGACTTGGATTACAGGCACATGCCACCGCACCCGGCGAGATATTCAGCTGCAGGTAAAGGTGATAGAGGTAGGAGTCTGTGACGTAATTACGAAGGATGGTTGTAGGCTAAAGGCCTTTGCATGGGAAAAACTAAGAAGTGCTGCTTCTATAAAGCTAGTGCATACACTGTCATTGGATGTCCAGTTGGGCCTTTGGTAGGTTTAGGTTGATTTGAAGATATTGGTACATATGCAGAAACACACATGAAATGTGATGTCATGCAAAAACAGGTAAAAATATATAATCTGCCTAAATATATCATCAAAGGTGTATCATCAAAAGTTGTACACAACAAATAGGCAAAACACCAAATCAATAGATATGCATATCAAATGCCTTTAGTGATGGAGAATGTAATTTGCCTAGTTTGAGAGCTATTTGCCCAATGCAATTATGCAGTCTAAAATATCCACAGTGTGATTTCAATTGTTTTCTGATTATTGTCAAATATATTAATGATTATATTTTAAATTATGTAACAACATTCCAACCTTGTATGACTTAATCTAGTACAAACATATGACATGATTCCACTTTTTGTATTCGTTTGCATCACCTTCAATAAGGGACTTAATTTGAAGGTGAATCTCAAATTCCAATGATTTGACTAATCATTATTGTGGCTCATTTCACACAGGTAAATGAACCTATCCGAACTGTCTGTCTGTCGATGGTGATGGGAGAGCTGGCCTCAGTTTCATGCTAAGCATCGCGCTAGCACTTTCTACTCCCTCAACGTTCCGTGCTGCATTTTGTTATCGGTATTCACACATTTCGTCAGTAGTAGTCAGTATAATTCTCGATTATCAGAAGGTATAACGGTAATTGTTTTTGGAAAGCTGCAAAAAAGTGTCGACTTTTCATGGTCTGATAAACATTTCGAAGTGACAATTCGTGTAGCAGATAAAAATACGTTTTTAAAAAATTAAAAGATTAGGTCTCGATGTTTTGCCAAGGCTGCACTGCAGCATCTACTCACAGGTATTATCCAACTACTGGACAGCACGGGGGATTTGACCTGCTTCGTTTCCGACCTGGGCCGGTTCACCCCTCCTTAGACAACCTGGTGGTCCCGGGCTCCCCCTGGAACACCATATCGATACCGAACTTAGCGTGGACACCCGTTCAACATAGTGTGCTGCAGCCCAGAGCTCCTCAGCTCACTTGATCCACCAACCTCAGCCTCCCAGTGACTTGGATTACAGGCACATGCCACCGCACCCGGCGAGATATTCAGCTGCAGGTAAAGGTGATAGAGGTAGGAGTCTGTGACGTAATTACGAAGGATGGTTGTAGGCTAAAGGCCTTTGCATGGGAAAAACTAAGAAGTGCTGCTTCTATAAAGCTAGTGCATACACTGTCATTGGATGTCCAGTTGGGCCTTTGGTAGGTTTAGGTTGATTTGAAGATATTGGTACATATGCAGAAACACACATGAAATGTGATGTCATGCAAAAACAGGTAAAAATATATAATCTGCCTAAATATATCATCAAAGGTGTATCATCAAAAGTTGTACACAACAAATAGGCAAAACACCAAATCAATAGATATGCATATCAAATGCCTTTAGTGATGGAGAATGTAATTTGCCTAGTTTGAGAGCTATTTGCCCAATGCAATTATGCAGTCTAAAATATCCACAGTGTGATTTCAATTGTTTTCTGATTATTGTCAAATATATTAATTATTATATTTTAAATTATGTAACAACATTCCAACCTTGTATGACTTAATCTAGTACAAACATATGACATGATTCCACTTTTTGTATTCGTTTGCATCACCTTCAATAAGGGACTTAATTTGAAGGTGAATCTCAAATTCCAATGATTTGACTAATCATTATTGTGGCTCATTTCACACAGGTAAATGAACCTATCCGAACTGTCTGTCTGTCGATGGTGATGGGAGAGCTGGCCTCAGTTTCATGCTAAGCATCGCGCTAGCACTTTCTACTCCCTCAACGTTCCGTGCTGCATTTTGTTATCGGTATTCACACATTTCGTCAGTAGTAGTCAGTATAATTCTCGATTATCAGAAGGTATAACGGTAATTGTTTTTGGAAAGCTGCAAAAAAGTGTCGACTTTTCATGGTCTGATAAACATTTCGAAGTGACAATTCGTGTAGCAGATAAAAATACGTTTTAAAAAATTAAAAGATTAGGTCTCGATGTTTTGCCAAGGCTGCACTGCAGCATCTACTCACAGGTATTATCCAACTACTGGACAGCACGGGGGATTTGACCTGCTTCGTTTCCGACCTGGGCCGGTTCACCCCTCCTTAGACAACCTGGTGGTCCCGGGCTCCCCTGGAACACCATATCGATACCGAACTTAGCGTGGACACCCGTTCAACATAGTGTGCTGCAGCCCAGAGCTCCTCAGCTCACTTGATCCACCAACCTCAGCCTCCCAGTGACTTGGATTACAGGCACATGCCACCGCACCCGGCGAGATATTCAGCTGCAGGTAAAGGTGATAGAGGTAGGAGTCTGTGACGTAATTACGAAGGATGGTTGTGGCTAAAGGCCTTTGCATGGGAAAAACTAAGAAGTGCTGCTTCTATAAAGCTAGTGCATACACTGTCATTGGATGTCCAGTTGGGCCTTTGGTAGGTTTAGGTTGATTTGAAGATATTGGTACATATGCAGAAACACACATGAAATGTGATGTCATGCAAAAACAGGTAAAAATATATAATCTGCCTAAATATATCATCAAAGGTGTATCATCAAAAGTTGTACACAACAAATAGGCAAAACACCAAATCAATAGATATGCATATCAAATGCCTTTAGTGATGGAGAATGTAATTTGCCTAGTTTGAGAGCTATTTGCCCAATGCAATTATGCAGTCTAAAATATCCACAGTGTGATTTCAATTGTTTTCTGATTATTGTCAAATATATTAATTATTATATTTTAAATTATGTAACAACATTCCAACCTTGTATGACTTAATCTAGTACAAACATATGACATGATTCCACTTTTGTATTCGTTTGCATCACCTTCAATAAGGGACTTAATTTGAAGGTGAATCTCAAATTCCAATGATTTGACTAATCATTATTGTGGCTCATTTCACACAGGTAAATGAACCTATCCGAACTGTCTGTCTGTCGATGGTGATGGGAGAGCTGGCCTCAGTTTCATGCTAAGCATCGCGCTAGCACTTACTACTCCCTCAACGTTCCGTGCTGCATTTTGTTATCGGTATTCACACATTTCGTCAGTAGTAGTCAGTATAATTCTCGATTATCAGAAGGTATAACGGTAATTGTTTTTGGAAAGCTGCAAAAAAGTGTCGACTTTTCATGGTCTGATAAACATTTCGAAGTGACAATTCGTGTAGCAGATAAAAATACGTTTTTAAAAAAATTAAAAGATTAGGTCTCGATGTTTTGCCAAGGCTGCACTGCAGCATCTACTCACAGGTATTATCCAACTACTGGACAGCACGGGGGATTTGACCTGCTTCGTTTCCGACCTGGGCCGGTTCACCCCTCCTTAGACAACCTGGTGGTCCCGGGCTCCCCCTGGAACACCATATCGATACCGAACTTAGCGTGGACACCCGTTCAACATAGTGTGCTGCAGCCCAGAGCTCCTCAGCTCACTTGATCCACCAACCTCAGCCTCCCAGTGACTTGGATTACAGGCACATGCCACCGCACCCGGCGAGATATTCAGCTGCAGGTAAAGGTGATAGAGGTAGGAGTCTGTGACGTAATTACGAAGGATGGTTGTAGGCTAAAGGCCTTTGCATGGGAAAAACTAAGAAGTGCTGCTTCTATAAAGCTAGTGCATACACTGTCATTGGATGTCCAGTTGGGCCTTTGGTAGGTTTAGGTTGATTTGAAGATATTGGTACATATGCAGAAACACACATGAAATGTGATGTCATGCAAAAACAGGTAAAAATATATAATCTGCCTAAATATATCATCAAAGGTGTATCATCAAAAGTTGTACACAACAAATAGGCAAAACACCAAATCAATAGATATGCATATCAAATGCCTTTAGTGATGGAGAATGTAATTTGCCTAGTTTGAGAGCTATTTGCCCAATGCAATTATGCAGTCTAAAATATCCACAGTGTGATTTCAATTGTTTTCTGATTATTGTCAAATATATTAATTATATATTTTAAATTATGTAACAACATTCCAACCTTGTATGACTTAATCTAGTACAAACATATGACATGATTCCACTTTTTGTATTCGTTTGCATCACCTTCAATAAGGGACTTAATTTGAAGGTGAATCTCAAATTCCAATGATTTGACTAATCATTATTGTGGCTCATTTCACACAGGTAAATGAACCTATCCGAACTGTCTGTCTGTCGATGGTGATGGGAGAGCTGGCCTCAGTTTCATGCTAAGCATCGCGCTAGCACTTTACTACTCCCTCAACGTTCCGTGCTGCATTTTGTTATCGGTATTCACACATTTCGTCAGTAGTAGTCAGTATAATTCTCGATTATCAGAAGGTATAACGGTAATTGTTTTTGGAAAGCTGCAAAAAAGTGTCGACTTTTCATGGTCTGATAAACATTTCGAAGTGACAATTCGTGTAGCAGATAAAAATACGTTTTTAAAAAATTAAAAGATTAGGTCTCGATGTTTTGCCAAGGCTGCACTGCAGCATCTACTCACAGGTATTATCCAACTACTGGACAGCACGGGGGATTTGACCTGCTTCGTTTCCGACCTGGGCCGGTTCACCCCTCCTTAGACAACCTGGTGGTCCCGGGCTCCCCCTGGAACACCATATCGATACCGAACTTAGCGTGGACACCCGTTCAACATAGTGTGCTGCAGCCCAGAGCTCCTCAGCTCACTTGATCCACCAACCTCAGCCTCCCAGTGACTTGGATTACAGGCACATGCCACCGCACCCGGCGAGATATTCAGCTGCAGGTAAAGGTGATAGAGGTAGGAGTCTGTGACGTAATTACGAAGGATGGTTGTAGGCTAAAGGCCTTTGCATGGGAAAAACTAAGAAGTGCTGCTTCTATAAAGCTAGTGCATACACTGTCATTGGATGTCCAGTTGGGCCTTTGGTAGGTTTAGGTTGATTTGAAGATATTGGTACATATGCAGAAACACACATGAAATGTGATGTCATGCAAAAACAGGTAAAAATATATAATCTGCCTAAATATATCATCAAAGGTGTATCATCAAAAGTTGTACACAACAAATAGGCAAAACACCAAATCAATAGATATGCATATCAAATGCCTTTAGTGATGGAGAATGTAATTTGCCTAGTTTGAGAGCTATTTGCCCAATGCAATTATGCAGTCTAAAATATCCACAGTGTGATTTCAATTGTTTTCTGATTATTGTCAAATATATTAATTATTATATTTTAAATTATGTAACAACATTCCAACCTTGTATGACTTAATCTAGTACAAACATATGACATGATTCCACTTTTTGTATTCGTTTGCATCACCTTCAATAAGGGACTTAATTTGAAGGTGAATCTCAAATTCCAATGATTTGACTAATCATTATTGTGGCTCATTTCACACAGGTAAATGAACCTATCCGAACTGTCTGTCTGTCGATGGTGATGGAGAGCTGGCCTCAGTTTCATGCTAAGCATCGCGCTAGCACTTTACTACTCCCTCAACGTTCCGTGCTGCATTTTGTTATCGGTATTCACACATTTCGTCAGTAGTAGTCAGTATAATTCTCGATTATCAGAAGGTATAACGGTAATTGTTTTTGGAAAGCTGCAAAAAAGTGTCGACTTTTCATGGTCTGATAAACATTTCGAAGTGACAATTCGTGTAGCAGATAAAAATACGTTTTAAAAAATTAAAAGATTAGGTCTCGATGTTTTGCCAAGGCTGCACTGCAGCATCTACTCACAGGTATTATCCAACTACTGGACAGCACGGGGGATTTGACCTGCTTCGTTTCCGACCTGGGCCGGTTCACCCCTCCTTAGACAACCTGGTGGTCCCGGGCTCCCCCTGGAACACCATATCGATACCGAACTTAGCGTGGACACCCGTTCAACATAGTGTGCTGCAGCCCAGAGCTCCTCAGCTCACTTGATCCACCAACCTCAGCCTCCCAGTGACTTGGATTACAGGCACATGCCACCGCACCCGGCGAGATATTCAGCTGCAGGTAAAGGTGATAGAGGTAGGAGTCTGTGACGTAATTACGAAGGATGGTTGTAGGCTAAAGGCCTTTGCATGGGAAAAACTAAGAAGTGCTGCTTCTATAAAGCTAGTGCATACACTGTCATTGGATGTCCAGTTGGGCCTTTGGTAGGTTTAGGTTGATTTGAAGATATTGGTACATATGCAGAAACACACATGAAATGTGATGTCATGCAAAAACAGGTAAAATATATAATCTGCCTAAATATATCATCAAAGGTGTATCATCAAAAGTTGTACACAACAAATAGGCAAAACACCAAATCAATAGATATGCATATCAAATGCCTTTAGTGATGGAGAATGTAATTTGCCTAGTTTGAGAGCTATTTGCCCAATGCAATTATGCAGTCTAAAATATCCACAGTGTGATTTCAATTGTTTTCTGATTATTGTCAAATATATTAATTATTATATTTTAAATTATGTAACAACATTCCAACCTTGTATGACTTAATCTAGTACAAACATATGACATGATTCCACTTTTTGTATTCGTTTGCATCACCTTCAATAAGGGACTTAATTTGAAGGTGAATCTCAAATTCCAATGATTTGACTAATCATTATTGTGGCTCATTTCACACAGGTAAATGAACCTATCCGAACTGTCTGTCTGTCGATGGTGATGGGAGAGCTGGCCTCAGTTTCATGCTAAGCATCGCGCTAGCACTTTCTACTCCCTCAACGTTCCGTGCTGCATTTTGTTATCGGTATTCACACATTTCGTCAGTAGTAGTCAGTATATTTCTCGATTATCAGAAGGTATAACGGTAATTGTTTTGGAAAGCTGCAAAAAAGTGTCGACTTTTCATGGTCTGATAAACATTTCGAAGTGACAATTCGTGTAGCAGATAAAAATACGTTTTTAAAAAATTAAAAGATTAGGTCTCGATGTTTTGCCAAGGCTGCACTGCAGCATCTACTCACAGGTATTATCCAACTACTGGACAGCACGGGGGATTTGACCTGCTTCGTTTCCGACCTGGGCCGGTTCACCCCTCCTTAGACAACCTGGTGGTCCCGGGCTCCCCCTGGAACACCATATCGATACCGAACTTAGCGTGGACACCCGTTCAACATAGTGTGCTGCAGCCCAGAGCTCCTCAGCTCACTTGATCCACCAACCTCAGCCTCCCAGTGACTTGGATTACAGGCACATGCCACCGCACCCGGCGAGATATTCAGCTGCAGGTAAAGGTGATAGAGGTAGGAGTCTGTGACGTAATTACGAAGGATGGTTGTAGGCTAAAGGCCTTTGCATGGGAAAAACTAAGAAGTGCTGCTTCTATAAAGCTAGTGCATACACTGTCATTGGATGTCCAGTTGGGCCTTTGGTAGGTTTAGGTTGATTTGAAGATATTGGTACATATGCAGAAACACACATGAAATGTGATGTCATGCAAAAACAGGTAAAAATATATAATCTGCCTAAATATATCATCAAAGGTGTATCATCAAAGTTGTACACAACAAATAGGCAAAACACCAAATCAATAGATATGCATATCAAATGCCTTTAGTGATGGAGAATGTAATTTGCCTAGTTTGAGAGCTATTTGCCCAATGCAATTATGCAGTCTAAAATATCCACAGTGTGATTTCAATTGTTTTCTGATTATTGTCAAATATATTAATTATTATATTTTAAATTATGTAACAACATTCCAACCTTGTATGACTTAATCTAGTACAAACATATGACATGATTCCACTTTTTGTATTCGTTTGCATCACCTTCAATAAGGGACTTAATTTGAAGGTGAATCTCAAATTCCAATGATTTGACTAATCATTATTGTGGCTCATTTCACACAGGTAAATGAACCTATCCGAACTGTCTGTCTGTCGATGGTGATGGGAGAGCTGGCCTCAGTTTCATGCTAAGCATCGCGCTAGCACTTACTACTCCTCAACGTTCCGTGCTGCATTTTGTTATCGGTATTCACACATTTCGTCAGTAGTAGTCAGTATAATTCTCGATTATCAGAAGGTATAACGGTAATTGTTTTTGGAAAGCTGCAAAAAGTGGTCGACTTTTCATGGTCTGATAAACATTTCGAAGTGACAATTCGTGTAGCAGATAAAAATACGTTTTTAAAAAATTAAAGATTAGGTCTCGATGTTTGCCAAGGCTGCACTGCAGCATCTACTCACAGGTATTATCCAACTACTGGACAGCACGGGGGATTTGACCTGCTTCGTTTCCGACCTGGGCCGGTTCACCCTCCTTAGACAACCTGGTGGTCCCGGGCTCCCCCTGGAACACCATATCGATACCGAACTTAGCGTGGACACCCGTTCAACATAGTGTGCTGCAGCCCAGAGCTCCTCAGCTCACTTGATCCACCAACCTCAGCCTCCCAGTGACTGGATTACAGGCACATGCCACCGCACCCGGCAAGATATTCAGCTGCAGGTAAAGGTGATAGAGGTAGGAGTCTGTGACGTAATTACGAAGGATGGTTGTAGGCTAAAGGCCTTTGCATGGGAAAAACTAAGAAGTGCTGCTTCTATAAAGCTAGTGCATTACACTGTCATTGGATGTCCAGTTGGGCCTTTGGTAGGTTTAGGTTGATTTGAAGATATTGGTACATATGCAGAAACACACAGAAATGTGATGTCATGCAAAACAGGTAAAAATATATAATCTGCCTAAATATATCATCAAAGGTGTATCATCAAAAGTTGTACACAACAAATAGGCAAAACACCAAATCAATAGATATGCATATCAAATGCCTTTAGTGATGGAGAATGTAATTTGCCTAGTTTGAGAGCTATTTGCCCAATGCAATATGCAGTCTAAATATCCACAGTGTGATTTCAATTGTTTTCTGATTATTGTCAAATATATTAATGATATATTTAAATTATGTAACAACATTCCAACCTTGTATGACTTATCTAGTACAAACATATGACATGATTCCACTTTTTGTATTCGTTTGCATCACCTTCAATAAGGGACTTAATTTGAGGTGAATATCTCAAATTCCAATGATTTGACTAATCATTATTGTGGCTCATTTCACACGGTAAATGAACCTATCCGAACTGTCTGTCTGTCGATGGTGATGGTAGAGCTGGCCTCAGTTTCATGCTAAGCATCGCGCTAGCACTTACTACTCCCTCAACGGTCCGTGCTGCATTTTGTTATCGGTATTCACACATTTCGTCAGTAGTAGTCAGTATAATTCTCGATTATCAGAAGGTATAACGGTAATTGTTTTTGGAAAGCTGCAAAAAAGTGTCGACTTTTCATGGTCTGATAAACATTTCGAAGTGACAATTCGTGTAGCAGATAAAAATACGTTTTTAAAAAATGGAAAGATTAGGTCTCGATGTTTCGCCAAGGCTGCACTGCAGCATCTACTCACAGGTATTATCCACTACTGGACAGCACGGGGATTTGACCTGCTTCGTTTCCGACCTGGGCCGGTTCACCCCTCCTTAGACAACCTGGTGGTCCCGGGCTCCCCCTGGAACACCATATCGATACCGAACTTAGCGTGGACACCCGTTCACATAGTGTGCTGCAGCCCAGAGCTCCTCAGCTCACTTGATCCACCAACCTCAGCCTCCCAGTGACTTGGATTACAGGCACATGCCACCGCACCCGGCGAGATATTCAGCTGCAGGTAAAGGTGATAGAGGTAGGAGTCTGTGACGTAATTACGAAGGATGGTTGTAGGCTAAAGGCCTTTGCATGGGAAAAACTAAGAAGTGCTGCTTCTATAAAGCTAGTGCATACACTGTCATTGGATGTCCAGTTGGGCCCTTGGTAGGTTTAGGTTGATTTGAAGATATTGGTACATATGCAGAAACACACATGAAATGTGATGTCATGCAAAAACAGGTAAAAATATATAATCTGCCTAAATATATCATCAAAGGTGTATCATCAAAAGTTGTACACAACAAATAGGCAAAACACCAAATCAATAGATATGCATATCAAATGCCTTTAGTGATGGAGAATGTCATTTGCCTAGTTTGAGAGCTATTTGCCCAATGCAATTATGCAGTCTAAAATATCCACAGTGTGATTTCAATTGTTTCTGATTATTGTCAAATATTAATTATTATATTTTAAATTATGTAACAACATTCCAACCTTGTATGACTTAATCTAGTACAAACATATGACATGATTCCACTTTTTGTATTCGTTTGCATCACCTTCAATAAGGGACTTAATTTGAAGGTGAATCTCAAATTCCAATGATTTGACTAATCATTATTGTGGCTCATTTCACACAGGTAAATGAACCTATCCGAACTGTCTGTCTGTCGATGGTGATGGGAGAGCTGGCCTCAGTTTCATGCTAAGCATCGCGCTAGCACTTACTACTCCCTCAACGGTCCGTGCTGCATTTTGTTATCGGTATTCACACATTTCGTCAGTAGTAGTCAGTATAATTCTCGATTATCAGAAGGTATAACGGTAATTGTTTTTGGAAAGCTGCCAAAAAAAGTGTCGAATTTTCATGGTCTGATAAACATTTCGAAGTGACCAATTCGTGTAGCAGATAAAATACGTTTTTAAAAAATTGAAAAGATTAGGTCTCGATGTTTCGCCAAGGCTGCACTGCAGCATCTACTCACAGGTATTATCCAACTACTGGACAGCACGGGGGATTTGACCTGCTTCGTTTCCGACCTGGGCCGGTTCACCCCTCCTTTAGACAACCTGGTGGTCCCGGGCTCCCCCTGGAACACCATATCGATACCAGAACTTAGCGTGGACACCCGTTCAACATAGTGTGCTGCAGCCCAGAGCTCCTCAGCTCACTTGATCCACCAACCTCAGCCTCCCAGGACTTGGATTACAGGCACATGCCACCGCACCCGGCGAGATATTCAGCTGCAGGTAAAGGTGATAGAGGTAGGAGTCTGTGACGTAATTACGAAGGATGGTTGTAGGCTAAAGGCCTTTGCATGGGAAAACTAAGAAGTGCTGCTTCTATAAAGCTAGTGCATACACTGTCATTGGATGTCCAGTTGGGCCTTGGTAGGTTTAGGTTGATTTGAAGATATTGGTACATATGCAGAAACACACATGAAATGTGATGTCATGCAAAAAACAGGTAAAAATATATAATCTGCCTAAATATATCATCAAAGGTGTATCATCAAAAGTTTGTACACAACAAATAGGCAAAACACCAAATCAATAGATATGCATATCAAATGCCTTTAGTGATGGAGAATGTCATTTGCCTAGTTTGAGAGCTATTTGCCCAATGCAATTATGCAGTCTAAAATATCCACAGTGTGATTTCAATTGTTTTCTGATTATTGTCAAATATATTAATTATTATTTTAAATTATGTAACAACATTCCAACCTTGTATGACTTAATCTAGTACAAACATATGACATGATTCCACTTTTTGTATTCGTTTGCATCACCTTCAATAAGGGACTTAATTTGAAGGTGAATCTCAAATCCAATGATTTGACTAATCATTATTGTGGCTCATTTCACACAGGTAAATGACCTATCCGAACTGTCTGTCTGTCGATGGTGATGGGAAGCTGGCCCTCAGTTTCATGCTAACGCATCGCGCTAGCACTTACTACTCCCTCAACGTCCGTGCTGCATTTTGTTATCGGTATTCACACATTTCGTCAGTAGTAGTCAGTATAATTCTCGATTATCAGAAGGTATAACGGTAATTGTTTTTGGAAAGCTGCAAAAAGTGTCGACTTTTCATGGTCTGATAAACATTTCGAAGTGACAATTCGTGTAGCAGATAAAAATCCGTTTTTAAAAAATTTAAAGATTAGGTCTCGATGTTTTGCCAAGGCTGCACTGCAGCATCTACTCACAGGTATTATCCAACTACTGGACAGCACGGGGGATTTGACCTGCATCGTTTCCGACCTGGGCCGGTTCACCCCTCCTTAGACAACCTGGTGGTCCCAGGCTCCCCTGGAACACCATATCGATACCGAACTTAGCGTGGACACCCGTTCAACATAGTGTGCTGCAGCCCAGAGCTCCTCAGCTCACTTGATCCACCAACCTCAGCCTCCCAGTGACTTGGATTACAGGCACATGCCGCACCCGCGAGATATTCAGCTGCAGGTAAAGGTGATAGAGGTAGGAGTCTGTGACGTAATTACGAAGGATGGTTGTAGGCTAAAGGCCTTTGCATGGGAAAAACTAAGAAGTGCTGCTTCTATAAAGCTAGTGCATACACTGTCATTGGATGTCCAGTTGGGACTTGGTAGGTTTAGGTTGATTTGAAGATATTGGTACATATGCAGAAACACACATGAAATGTGATGTCATGCAAAAACAGGTAAAAATATATAATCTGCCTAAATATCATCAAAGGTGTATCATCAAAAGTTGTACACAAATAGGCAAAACACCAAATCAATAGATATGCATATCAAATGCCTTTAGTGATGGAGAATGTCATTTGCCTAGTTGAGAGCTATTTGCCAATGCAATTATGCAGTCTAAAATATCCACAGTGTGATTTCAATTGTTTTCTGATTATTGTCAAATATATTAATTATTATATTTTAAATTATGTAACAACATTCCAACCTTGTATGACTTAATCTAGTACAAACATATGACATGATTCCACTTTTTGTATTCGTTTGCATCACCTTCAATAAGGGACTTAATTTGAAGGTGAATCTCAAATTCCAATGATTTGACTAATCATTATTGTGGCTCATTTCACACAGGTAAATGAACCTATCCGAACTGTCTGTCTGTCGATGGTGATGGGAGAGCTGGCCTCAGTTTCATGCTAATCATCGCGCTAGCACTTTCTACTCCCTCAACGTTCCGTGCTGCATTTATTATCGGTATTCAACATTTCGTCAGTAGTAGTCAGTATAATTCTCGATTATCAGAAGGTATAACGGTAATTGTTTTTGGAAAGCTGCAAAAAAGTGTCGACTTTTCATGGTCTGATAAACATTTCGAAGTGACAATTCGTGTAGCAGATAAAAATAGTTTTTTAAAAATTAAAAGATTAGGTCTCGATGTTTTGCCAAGGCTGCAGCATCTACTCACAGGTATTATCCATACTGGACAGCACGGGGGATTTGACCTGCTTCGTTTCCGACCTGGGCCGGTTCACCTCCTTAGACAACCTGGTGGTCCCGGGCTCCCGGATCACCATATCGATACCGAACTTAGCGTGGACACCCGTTCACATAGTGTGCTGCAGCCAGAGCTACTCAGTTTCACTTGATCAACAACTCAGCCTCCCAGTGACTTGGATTACAGGAACATGCAACCGCACCCAGCGAGAATCTCAGCTGGACATAAAGGTAATAAAGTGAGTAAGTAGCAGTCTGTAGCGTCATTTCGAAGAAGGGGTGTAGGCTACAGTCTTTGTAATGTCAATGGAAATAACTAAACCTTTAACTACATTTGATTCGTTTTTTCAATGAAAGTCAGAGTAGATAAGAAAATCTCTGACGGTCATCTGTTGATGTTTCTAGAAGACAAGTAGTTAGCTGGGCCTATAGTACTGCTGGCTAGGTTGTAAAAAAATACTTAGATTCTGGTAATTTAAATCTGCGAAGGCAAAAAAAACTGTTAAAAAAACCAATGGATTATGTTGACTTCATGCACATCACAATGGATATTAATAAATACCAAAACGTGTCATTCACACGTACAAATGCTTTGTGTGTTGCATCATACTGGATGCATGCACAAAAAAAAAGGTGTGTAAAAAGATACTAAAGATGAGATTGAAGTACTATGAAGTAACTTTCAGCACATGTGATTCACATCAGCTGTAAAAAAAAATTAAAATTAAAAAATGTATATCATGTATAATATCCTCTGTTACTCAATCAATAAGGTCCAGACAGTTTGCAGTGTATAGTCCAGCACAGGGAGAGAGTAAGAAAAAGGGGTTTCGTCAGGACCAGGCTGAAGCTCAATACACAGATGCTTCTTCTATACAACAACAAAACAACACCATGGTTCTCCCGGTTGTGTAGACGATGACTGTGGCAACCATGATGGTCAGTGGCATAAAGAGCATGATGTGTACTGATGGGCAAACTCAACAACATTGCTGGTACCTGGACAATGGACAGACCAGTGATACAAAACATTTGGATTGTTTATTAGAAGTAAGGTTGTATCACACAGCCGCCATTAGAGGTTATGAGATCACATCATTAACCACAAATACATTTCTTCTTTATATTGCTTCATCCAGAAGCTTTATTATTCATAAGATTTTACCGGTGGAAGTAGTTTTAATGAA